>NW_012267322.1:1050019-1057630 GCF_000151885.1 Dipodomys ordii | reverse complement strand
AAGGAAGGAAGGAAGGAAGGAAGGAAGAAAGAAAGAGCTAGATGAGTGTATGATGAATAGTAATATTTCAATAAATAATCATATTCTATTTTGCAAAAAGAAAAAATGGTTCTTTATGTTATATTCCAACACATTGGATAATAGTCTTGTAACACAAACAGCAACTAAATTGTAATGGAAGGAACAACACAGCATGCACCAGGCAGAACCTCTCATTCTGTGCTACCGCTTGGTTTAAAATGCAATATTTTCATCTTTATTTTATGCCCAATGCAGAAATGCCTCAAGTTTATTTACCAACTTGACACTAATGTACCTTCTAAAGAAAATGACCCTCACCAGGGCCCAACTATGGTTGTAAAGCATTAAATAATGAATCAGTTCATGTACGAATTCTTTTGCTCTTAAATAAAGATTACAAGGATAGTGGAGTTCATAAAATAAGTCAGTTTCGGATCTGTGCTTTGCTCTCTCCAGCCCATCTCTACAAACATGGGTCCTCCTGTCCCCATAAATCCTAAACTTGTCCAAGGCACCCAACTCTTGGAAAGAGACTACAAATGATCGATTACATCTCCGTACATAAAGGCAAAGGCTAAATGTATTATTGCTCACCACAGGCTGACCCTAACCTCAGGATTAATGCCATAAATAAAAAAAAAAAGGTGAAAATAGAGTGAAGTCTATGGAGGGATCAGTTTGAGTCTCCAAAGAATTACGAAAGAGAAATGATGACCCCTACCGTTAGAAGCAAGAACAGCCAGCCTGGCTTGGACTAAGCGAAAGGCAGGTAGGAGTTGCTTGCTCTGACAGCTGAGGCCAAGTTGAGCAGGACCCCAAGGCTGTCCCTGCTGATTGATCCCTGAGCAGCAAGGAATCTCAGGTAGTATTTGTATTTGTATGGCATTTTTATGGGATGGCATTTGTATTTGCAAAACAGAGGCTGGATGGGAGAGGATGCTTGGGTCCGATGTGGAAAGCCTAGAGTCAAAAAGGTTCCTTTCATCTTCATCTCTTCATTTCCCCAAACAGGGGAAATGACCTCTCAGTCCATAGTCATTTCCCACTTCAGAGGCTCCAGTCTCCAGTTGTAGATCCCACAGCAATGGAGAGGGACTCAACATCCCTCAAAGGGGGAACAGTTAACAATCCAGTGATCCAGTCTCTGGACAGTGCTTAAAGGAGCCATGTGCAATGCCATGGACAATATTATAACAGCCATCAACAGGGCCACACACAAAAACCACTTGTGGTAGTCAGTGGTGCTATTGGCCAAGTAACCCTGGCTCTCCCTGGCTGGGCACATGCTGGGACTATGCTTTGTGACCTTTGTGATCACCCTGTGGCTGTGTAGGACTGCAGCAACAGCTCCAGCCAGTGCTTTCTGAGTAGAATGAGCACTGTTTAATTATGGTGAGAGGCTTTCCAGAGCTCTTCGACCATCATGAGTGTCTCCAACCCCAACCCACAAGTAGAAACAATCATTTGATTTGAGGCACATTTGTGATGATTCTTCACTCATTTTGACTCTTTATTCAAGGTCACAGGGTGGAGAACCTTGTCCTCAGGAGAATTTTGAAAGCCAAAGAGGATTTATGGGGTTGCATCAGGTAAGCCAGCCCTTAGCTTCTTCAGGAACTGTGAACTATAGTCACATTGATGCTGGTGCTAGCCTACTGGGGCAGGTCCCTGCTCCCACAATGACACCTGTAGAAAACATTTACAGAGAGAGAAAATAGGAGGGGAGAGGGGAGTGAAGGAGAGAAGGGAGAGAAAGGGGAGAGGAGGGAGAGGAGGAAGAAAAGAGAGGAGAGGAGGGGAGGGAAGGGGAGGGGAAAGGAGGGGAGAGGATGGGAGGGGAGAAGAAAGGAGAGGACAAAAGGGGAGAGGGGAGAATGGATGGTTGATAGATATGATATAGATTAGATTATAGAGATATGATAGAAGGTAGATGTGATAAAGATAGATTAGCCAGAGATTAAAGAGATAATAAAGGACAGATAGACAGATAGATTACACTAGAGATAAACTAAAAAGGAATAGAGAGTATCTATATAGGATTTGGTGAAAACCTTATTTAATTTACTTAAGGTTATGTTATTATATATTATAATAGTCCATTCTCTCAGTAATGCCTGGGTAAAGATACTTTACAAAAGGATATTTTGGTTCACAGTTCTGGAGACCAGGGGTGCAAGAACACATCAGCATCTGCTCACATCCAGTGAAGGCCTTGTGCTTCATTATAACATGGCATCCAAGTGGGAAAATAGAGCAGTGCTGCAGAGGAGAGGAAACTAGAGGGAAGCTTTGCTCTATAACCATCCTTCCTGGTGCTAACAAATCCCCGGCTGTTAGCTGGACACCAGTGGCTCACACCTGTAATCCTAGCTACTCAGGAGACTGAAATCTAAGGAGCATAGTTCAACGCTAGCCTCAGTAGAAAAGTCCCCATGAGACTCATAGCTAATTAACCACTCAAAAACTGGTAGAGGAGCTGTGGACCAAAGTAGTAGAGAGATAGCCCTGAACAAAAGACAACACTCAGGAACAGCACCCAGGCCCTGAGTTCAAGCCCCATGACCAACAAAAAGAAGAATCCTAAGCTGAGACCTGAACCTGAGAACCGAGTCTTATAACAATTAACCTAGAGAAAGACATACGTTCTTTCTGGTGAAGCTTCACCTCTCAATCCAATGGCAATTACATTTCAATATGAGTTTCAGAACAACCCATCTTCAAGCCCTAACTCTCCATGTACAAATCTCTTCTTTTTTGTTTTTTGTCAGTTGTGAGGCTTATACTGGGCCTGACACTGTTCCTGAGCTCTTCAGCTCAAGGCAAGTGCTCTCCAACTTGAGCCATAGTACCATTTCTAGTTTTCTGGTTTTCTCATGGATTTTCCTATCCAGGCTGGCATTAACCATGATCCTCATCTCTCAGCCTCCTGAAGAGCTAGGATTACAGGCATGAGTCACCAGCTCCAGCATCTTAATTCTTTAAACGAGGAACTTACACTTGCTTTGGGAAATATAACTTTATACCTCATGCTTAAAATAAGCATCATTTGACTGCGCTAGGGATTGAACCCATGGACTTGTGCATGCTAGGCCAAGTAGTCTGCTACTTGAGCCATGCCTCCAAGTGATAAAATATTTTTAATATTTTAGTACAATTCCAAAATTGTTGAAATTATTTAATGATTATTTTGAATATTCAAATGTCATTTTGTTGTTGCTGTTTTCCCTTATGCTCTGTCCCATAGATTTTTCATTCAAAGCCAACACTCTACCCACTTCAGCCACAGCTCCACTTCTGGCTTTTTGATGGTTACATGGAGAATTTTTTAAGTCTCACAGACTTTCTGCCTGGGCTGGCTTCAACCTTCAATCCTCAGATCTCAGCCTTCTGAGTAACTAGGATTATAGGCATTGATTACAGCCATCAGCATCTGGCTGTTGAAATATTTTGTAATCATGATTTTTTTTGCAGATTCTTTATTATGATTAAGTGATTACATCATTTCACAAATTTCACAGTATTGTGGAATAGTGATGCTTAAAGTCACAAACACATTCTAACTTTCATGGGACAAATTGTCTCTTGTGGTCTATAAAGTTTATGAGTTCTATGAACTTTGACAATAGTTATTTCTTTCACATTGGGTGATAGTAATTATGAATTTTTAATTCAATATAATTTCTCATATTTCACAATGATGAAACTCTGGCTTCCAAATCGCATATAAAGTATAAAAGTAACCATGTGGCTAACTTGGATAGCAGTGAGAGAGTTCATCAGCCAGAAATAGACAAAAATAGCAGGGGCCAGTGGCTCAGGCCTATAATCCTAGCTACTCAGGAGGCTGAGATCTGAGGATCTCAGTTCAAAGCCAGCCCGGGCAGGAAAGTCCATGAGACTCTTATCTCCAACAAACCACTAGAAAACCGGAAGTGGTGCTGTGGCTTAAGCGGTAGAGCGCTCACCTTGACCTGAAGAGTGCAGGGACAGCACTCAAGCACAGAGTTCAAGCCTCATGATAGACCAAAAAAAAAAAAGAAAAAAGAAAAAGAAAGAAATAGACAAAAATATCTAAATTCCATAATATTTTCATCTCAGGGTTTTGGCCTAGAGCCCTTCCCTGCTGATTAAAGCCCCTCAGTGCTATCCCATCCTTCTAATGAATACTTAGCTTCTTCTCAACCTAAAAGGCCCTCCAAAGCCAGCCCTGGCCATGACCCATTGTCTGTGTCCACTCCTCTCCATGCTCCATCCTTGCTGGCTGACTTAGACTTCCTCCTTGGCTCTTCTCTGCCCCAGGGCATCCCACACTCTATTAATTCTTCCTGGAACATCACTCCCTCTAGTTTTCACCTAACTAACTCCTGCATGGATGTGTTTCTCAGCAAGATTTCTCTGCCCCTCCTAATCAAAATATGATGATTTTTGTTTTGCCTTTTTATTTCCCAATACAATATGGCAGCTATATACACCTAGAAGAGTAAGTCATGATGGAGCAGTGATTCTTTGTTTTATTCTGTGCCAATCCTAGGGCTTGAATTTAGGGCCAGGGCCACTGTCCCTTAGCTTTTTGGCTAAAGGTTGGTGCTCTACTACTTGACTTGAGCCAGAGCTCCACTTCTGGTTTTTTGGTGGTCAATTAGAGATAAGAGTCTCACTTTTCTGCCTAAACTGGCTTTGAACCTCAGTTCTCAGTTGTCAGTCTCCTGAGTAGCTAGGAAAACATATGTGAACCATTGGTCCTTGGCAGGATCCTCTAAGATTTTTTTTTTTTTTTTGCCAGGCTGGGGCTTGAACGCAGAGCCTGGACACTGTCCCTGAGCTTCTTTTGCACAAAACTAGTGCTCTACCAGTTGAGCCACAGCGCCACTCCCAGCTTTTTCTGTTCATGTGGTAGTGAGGAATTGAGCCCAGTGCTTCATGCATGCTAGACAAGCACTCTACCACTAAGCCACATTCCCAGTCCCCTCTGAGATTCTTTCCATCATTATAAATACCGATCAGGTCAGGTCACTGGTACCATTGAATAAAGAAATAAATACATCCAAAAAGAATACACTTGGACAAGGAAAATCTACACAGTAGGAAATCTACAAATTTATACCAAGTTTTATATGGTAAATGTGAATGAGCTTAAAATGCCATTTGATCTGTTTCTTCTTGCTACCCACATTCCTGACCCCACCCTGCCATTGTGCCTTTCCCTCAATTTCTTTTTATCATTGTCTAGCCTGAACCTGCTTCTGTGTGTTTCTCTACCCTCTGTATAATACACATATAGGATCCAGTACAAAGTAAGTGTACAATGCATTGTTGTTGGTTTTGTTGATCATGGGGGTTGAACTTAGGGCCTGGGCACTGTTTCTGAGAACTTTTGTTCCAGGCTATTGCTCTACCACTTTGAGCCACAGCACCACTTCCAGTTTTGGGGTGGTTAACTGAAGATACCAGTCTCAGGGACTTTCTGCCCAGACTGACTTTGAACCTTGTTTCTCAGATCTCAGCCTCCTGAGAAGGTAGGATTACAGGCATGAGCCACTGGTGCCTAGCTACAATGTATTTTAATGAATAAAATGCTGGGTTAGATGGATGGATACATAAATGGATGGATGGACACATAAATGGATGGATGGCTCAATGATCAATATAAGATGGAAGGAAGCATGAATAAATGTATCTATGAATAGATGGATCAGATAATTAGGTGAATGAGAGGATGGTATTTTCCTCCATTAGTAGAAGAAATTTCTTCTGTGACTTCTTGATTACCCCTAAATCTCTACCCTGACACTCATGTAATCCAATGAAGCCAGATTTGGTCCCTCTCCTTGAAGTTCATTGAAAAGCTGATCATGACTGGGGTATGATGAGCAGTGACACTCAAGGCTCAGTCGGGGCAGCTCTTCTATTACTCTTAATAGCTAGCCTTGGAATGGAATTACTTCATTCTTCAGAGGAAAGAGCAGGGAGTTTTTCCCTCTCTGAGCAGCAAGCACACACTGAAAAGACATTCAGCTTCTATAAATATGCTTTTCTAAATGTTAAAGGGTTAGAGCAATTTCCAAAGGTCTCTGCCTCGAAGGAGCCCTCGGATGATATTTAATTGAACTACTTTTGCTTTGAGAAGTGAGGAAACTAAAATGTAAAAAGTGGAAATGCTTCTTGGTTTTATGTCAAAATACAGGCTTCTAGATAAAATAATGGAAAGAGAATTTCCTGTTATTAAACTCAGGAAAATGAACATAAACAGCTCAACCAAGGAGAGGCAACTATAGAATTTTGTAGGATGGTTGGAGGAAAAATGATCTTCTTTTAAACTCTACTCTTAAGCCTTTAATAACTGTTGAAGTCACTTTGTTGATTAGAAATCTCTCTCCCTCCTTCGACATAGAAAATTGAACATTAAATATAAACCTATCTACTACAAGTTTAAATATTAACTTCTTTCATAAGATCCCCATGGTATTTTCTGAGCAAACTCCTTTAAATAAAGGAAAGTGGTTTTGTTTTTTTTTTTTTAAGATTTGAGAGAAGTGGGGAAAAGGAGTGGGTGAGAGGAAGAAGAAGGGAGAGGGAAGGAGAGAGGCAGGCACCTGAGAAATGCAACCTCTGAAAAACCAACAAATGATCAATTTGTCACTTTGTATTTGTGAGAACATCAGAATTAAAATTGGCATACTTTCACCCTAAGTCACATCAAGAAGCCAGTGATTAAATCCTTGTTCCTGTTCAATGTGTCCAGAATATTGGTGTGATTTGGAATTTGATGTGATGTCCTTTGAAGAAAGAGAGAGCCAGGGACTGCAAAGCCAACATCCACAGAATACTGAGAAGAGAAACTGAATGCATGAACATATTTCCAGTACTATGTCTAGCACACCACAATGTGGTACATTTTGTAGTGGTGGTGTTTTCTGTTAGGCTGCTGAGAAAGAAAATGTCCTTCCTTCCAAATCAAAGAAGGGCATTATCTCAAATCCCACTAGTAGCCAAAGGGGATATTCATTCTTCTTCCTCACTCTGGTACAGATTAGTCAAAGAAAGTCAAGCCAGATCTCTCCCCAGAGCTTTCAATCAAAAGGGGCAATACAAAAGTATAAGTACAAGCTGGGAGCCAATGCCTCCTGCTTATAAACCTAGCTACTTAGGAGGCTGAGATCTAAGGACCACAGTTCAAAGCCACTCAGCCAAAGCAGAAAAGTCTGTGAGACTTTTATCTTCAATTAGTCAGCAAAAAAAAAAAAAAAAACACAAGTGGCTAGTGCTAGTGGCTCAAAGCCAGCCCTGTTAGGAAAATCCATGGTACCCTTTTGTTGTTATTGTTTTGGTTTTTTTTGTTGGTCATGGGGCTTGAACTCTGGGCCTGAGCGCTATCCCTCAGCTCTTTAGCTCAAGGCGAGTGCTCTACTACTTGAGCCACAGCACCACTTCCAGTTTTCTGAGTGGTTTATTGGAGATAAGAGTTTCATGGCTTTTCCTGCCCGGGCTGGCTTTGAACCAGGATCCTCATATCTCAGCCTCCTGAGTAGCTAGGATTACAGGTGTAAGCCACCAGCGCCCAGCTCTATGTTTGTTTGTTTGGTTTTTTTT
>NW_012267322.1:1046207-1049969 GCF_000151885.1 Dipodomys ordii | reverse complement strand
AGGTGATTGAGCTATGAGGTTCTACCCTTATAAATGGGGTTCAAAGTCCATAATTTCATAGAGGGCCTGGTACCTTTTCCCCCTCCCGCCCTCTGCTACCCAAGGATACTGCATTCCTCCCCTCCATAATTCAGCACTTGAGGCTTCACTTTAGAAGCAGGGACTGAACTCTCTCTCACCAGACAATGGTCCTACTGTCACTCTGATCTCAGACCTTCCAAGCCTCCAGACTGTAAGAAAGAAAACTCTGTTACTTGTAAATGTTCCAGTCTATGGTATTTTGTTATAGCCACATAAATTGATGCTGAGGAGTCCCTGATGTCAAGATACCAGCTCACCCTCTAAACCCATATAGTTGTTTGTACTGGGAGCCTCGTGTCCACCTACCGCTGAAGCACTTACTTCTTTCATTTTGGCAACTAATCTGACAGTCTGTATTGTATTTGAGTATTAAAAATTAGTGGTCAAGCTGGGCACTGGAGGCTCAGGAGGCTACTCACGAGGATGAGGTCTAAGGATCACAGGTCCAAGCCATCTTGGGCAAGAAAGTCTATGAGATTCTTATCTCCAACTAGCTACCCAAAAAAGCCAGAAGTGGAGCTATGGCTCAAGTGGTAGAGCACTAGACTTCAGCAAAAAAAAAAAGAAAGAAAGAAAAAAGAAAAAGAAAAACCACCTCAGAGAAAATGCCCAGGCCCTGAGTTCAAACCCCAGGACCAATACACACACACACACCACACACACACACACACACACACACACAGATTAGTGATAAAGGTTCCAGAATAGCTTGATTTGTCTTCCCAGTTGAAACTTGTTCACTAGTAAAGCCTACATTGGGCATCATACCCTGTTCTCATTAAAGTATTAAAAATTAATTAATTAGAAAACATTGCAGACTAAGCATGATGGTAATTTCTATAATCCTGGTACTGCTGGTCTAGAGGCTAGGCAGGGAGTTGGGAAACCTGATGGATGACAGTGATTGACAAGAGTGGTGATAGGAAAATCCTATCCTGGACTTCTGTTAACAGTGATCCATGACATGCAACAAGGTCTGGCTGACCCACAGCCCTCACACATGACAGCCCCAGTCTGACCACTGAAGGCCAAAACATGTAGGAGGAGTTGGTTACTCATAACCAACTCTCCATAAGTTAGTCGCACATTACCCAGTTTTCCAGGAATGACCATCCCCAAGTCCACAGACCCCAGGAAAAGCCTGAGATCTTGGGAGATCAGAACAATACTCCCTCTTGAGCCTGTCCACACTTCAGTTTCGGGATGCACTTGCTTTCACTCTGCTGTGTATTAATAAACTTCTTTCTGTTGAAGTCTCCTCTGTGTCTATCTTTAAATTCTTTTTCTGGTGAGATCAGAATTTCTAGCCCCTGGACCTAGTGATCCAAATACAGTGACATATTTTGGTGAACCAAACCAAAAAACTTGAAGACAACTTTACCCAGGAGCAGATCTTTATTTTTCTCTGATTTTAACAAGCCTACCTGATTTCTTCCTGATATGGGTACCACCTTTTCAGTTTTACTTCTATCCTTCTGGACTATTATCTTGCAAAAGTTGCCCAACAGTGGAGACTTACCAAGATTACTTTGTCTGGGAAGAAAATCAATTTGCCTCTTGAATCCTAAACTGTAACTACAGGGTTACCATACAGAGATTTGGGGGTCTGTCTATGTATTTTCCCTCTCCTCTGCCTTGTTTTGCTTGTGCTTAGACCATTTTGTAGTTCAAGTTTGTTTGGAAGTTTTGTTATCTTAGCCAGCCTTAGCTAAAATGCAACATTCTAAAACTCCTAAATTCCTATCATGGCAAAAGGGGAAAACAATGTAAAGGCACTTTTTAAAAACCCAAGCATCAACAATGTCTACATAATATCTATAGCTATGTGTGAACAGGTATACACAGGTATCAGAGAGCTGCTTGACTATAGCTAAATCTAGGTAGTTATGAAGTTTTAGGACAATCACCCTGGACCATCCACAAATGTTTCCTGAGCACTTGGGTCTGTCAAGGACGTGTAAGAGTGGATCAAGGCTTTGGAGAGCTCGCATTGAGAACATGGCTAGGAGACATTACCAGTTGGACTATCAGGAAATGCATAAAAGGTTCAGAGTACCACTTTAACAGGACTGGTCAGCCTCAACTGAAGGTTTTAGTTTTTATCTGGAACACGTTGCCAGCTCTGAGGCAGAATCCCTGAATAGGGGGAGGAGTAGAGAGGGCTGGTAATGATCTACCTGTCAACCAGGTTGTTCCAACACGATAGGAGTTAGAGGTGGGAAGAGGGGGTGATTGGCTTCAACCATTCTTGCATCCATTCGATTAATATTGAAGGATAATTTAATATGTACAATGTACTGGGCTAGGCACATTTGTAGAGATAGACGGAGGTCGCTGCTCTATGGACTTGAATTCTAGTAAGTAAGAAGTCTACAGTTAAATAAAGCAGATAATTAGGAACAGTGAGAAGCAGAAGGGAAAGAAGCGTCTTCAGATTGGAAAAGGAGGGATCGTCTTTCCAAAGAAGTGGCATAAGAGGACATAAAAGGCTGAGGAGGAGTGGTTTAAAAAGAAGATTGTCCCAAGCTTGAGGAGTAGTGTATGAGAAGATGCTGAGGAGCTCCAGGCTGACAAAAGCTATTTTACACCTGGCAGGATGTTCAGCAGAGCTGTCCAGGAGAAGCACTACAAAAGAGACTTGATAAGTAATTAAGACCCAAGAGTAATTAGGCAGCTGCCTCCCATGTGGCTTTGGTGCTAATAGCTGAGAAGGGAAGAAAGATGGAAGCAAAGGGAAGCTCCAAAGGACCCGCTATGACTAGATGATTCTGAAAATTTGTTGATAAACATTGATATAGTAATTGATAATGAGGGCATGATTAAAAAAAAAAAGAACAAGACACTAAGCTGTCAGAGAGCAATGCTGTCCCTGGTCAAAGTAGGTAGTCTTTCTCATCTTTGAATCAAAGACAAAGGGACCAACTGCAGGTGGTTCACACCTGTAATCTTAGCTACTCAGAAAGCTGAAATTTAAGAGTCATGGTTCAAAGCCAGCCTGGGCAAGAAATTCTATGAGGCTCTCATCTCCAATTAACCACCAAAAACAAGAAATGGAGCTTGGGCTAGGGTAGAGCGCCAGCCTTGAGAAAAAAATGCTGAGGGACAGTACCAAATCTTTGAGTTCAAGCTCTAGTACTGACACATATGCACTCACACAATACACACACACACACACACACACACACACACACACACGCCAAAGGGGATGTTCTACACCTCATTCTCTTCCTCCTGACTGAGAAAGGACTGAGACCCCCAAAGGTATTCCTGTTGGATGCCACAGTCTCTGCTGAGATCAGAGGCATCATGATGCTCAAGGCTTCCCTGCCTCTGACACAACTGTTGTAGTCCAGCCCGGTGGCAAGCAGATAGCGTGCCTGCTTCCCTCTTGACTATGAGCATCTTGAAAGCAGAGCCAGGTGTAAGCAACCCTGAAATTTTAGGGTAAAAATCACACTAAAAACAGTGCCATGGCAGGGATGTTATCTAAGACTATAAGGAAGGGGCCAGGAAGGTGGCTCAGTGGTAGAGCGCTTGCCTTGCATGCATGAGGCCCTGGGTTCGATTCCTCAGCACCACATATGGGAAAAGAAAAAAAGCCGGAAGTGGTGCTGTGGCTCAAGTGGTAGAGCGCTAGCCTTGAGCTGAAGAGCTGAGGGACAGTGCCCAGGCCCAGAGTTC
>NW_012267322.1:1018845-1033892 GCF_000151885.1 Dipodomys ordii | reverse complement strand
AGCTCAAGGCTAGCGCTCTACCACTTGAGCCACAGTGTCACTTCTAGCTTTTTTCTTTTTGCTTATGTGGTGCTGAGGAATCGAACTCAGGGCCTCTGGCATGCAAGGCATGCGCTCTACCACTGAGCCACCTTCCCAGCCCCGCGCCCAGCTCTATGATACTCTTATCACCAATAAACTACAAAAGAGCTGGAAGTGGAGTGGTGGCTCAAATGTTAGAGCACTAGCGTTGAGCTAAAGAAGCACAGGGACAGTGCTCAAGCCCTGAGTTCAAGCCCCAGTACTGGCACATACACACACACACACACACACACACACACACACTAATAGTGATGTAGGCACAGAGAGGAAGGTCACTAAGGCAAGAACAGCAATAGTGGCATTGACAGTCCTTGATAGCTGGGTGGTGATTGGGTGGGGCAGGGCTGCCACCTCCCCCTCTCTCCTATGCCTGGGTGGGGAGGAGCAGACCCCATGCATGTTGCTGGCCCAGCTCACACACAGGTGTGTCCTTCTAATTCACATAAATGACTGGTAGTCATCCTGAGCTAGAGCTCAGGTTGGGTCATCTGCAGCAGCCATTAAACCAAAGTGCTGATGGTCTTCAGTTATATACCTTCCATAGTCCCATTCTCCAGCCTTGCTCTCAACTCAATTTCCTGTCTGCTACTGTTGTTTGCAGAGAAGCCCAACAGAGCCCTGGTTGTGTGTCCCCTCCTGCCAGATAATCCCACTTAGCTTGTCACCAAAGAGCAAAGGACAGACTTAATAGGCTGAGATGAAAAGCGTTGCAAGAAAATTAACATCACATGTGTTAGGTTTTTAAAAAGAGGTAGCTGAGCAAGAACTGCACCACGCACGTGGTATTCAGGTAAGGGGTAAGTTTATTCATCGTTCTGGCTGGCACCAGGCCATCTTGGTCCTCCACGCGGTGGAGAAAGGCCTGGGAAAGAGAGCTGGGAGAGCTGGGGAAGAGAGAGAGCTGGGAAAGAGAGAGAAAAGAGCTAGAAAAGAGAGCATCTAGGAAAGGTAGGAAAGAGAGAGCTAGGAAAGAGAAGGGAGCTGGGAAAGAGAAGAGAAGGAAAGAGCTGAGAAAAAGCTAGAAAAGAGCAGAGAGAGCAGAGAGAGGGTGTCTGGGCCTTATCTAGGGTATGGGCAGAGAAAGGTATGGCCACATCAAATTCAGATGTGACCTCAGTGGATGCAGATGTGACCTCTTCCAGGTGTCCCAGTTGACTAAGTAATCAGGTACTGGGTGGAGACTTTGCTGCGAGGAGGGTGGAGTCTGCTCGCCATCCAGGAGCTGACCTTACATTATGTACCTGGATCCTTGCATCCAGCCAACAAGGAATTCAGGCAGGGCTAGTAAGTAACAGGAAGGCTTATTAGGAAAGGAATACTTTCAATAGACTGAACCTGGGTCATCTCTAGGGACAGAAAGACAATTTTTCCACAGCACAAAGTTTGTGGGGGATGGGGGTGTGTGTGAGATTAATTGGAGATGAGTCTAATGGATTTTCCTACCTGGTCTGGCTTCAACTTGTGCTGCTCAGATCTCAGCCTCCTGAGTAGCTAGGATTGTACTCATAAGCCATCTGTACCCAATCTCAAAATCCCATCTTTTGACATTCCATGGCCTTGGTGGGCCACATAGGCTGGTAGGAAAGTTAAGTTACAATTTTCTCTGTCAGAGATGTTGTGATTTCATCATTTATTTATTTAGCTTTCCCTCTGCATTTCCCTATGACTTGTAGCTGCTGGATAAGACTTGTTACTCCACTGCCCAGGTAACAGGACTCAGTTCCCACACATGGAATCTCCCTAGCAATGGGGATGTTAGAAACCATCCATCCCCTAACCATTCATTTGGCAGATGAAGAAATAAGAAGAACCAAGTGACTTGTTCAAGGTCATCTAGCTATAGGTAAGAACAATTTCTAAAAGACATGTTATTCAGTTACATTAGTTATGTGGGCACCATGAAATAGCTGGAAATCAACATGATATAGCTGGAAATAAAGAAGAGCACCCATTCGGCTCCGCATGCTGTGCTCTGTAAGAATCAGCTTGGCAACTCTAGCTTATGAAATCTTAAGAACAACATTGTGAGCTATTTGGGACATATAAAAGGTAGTAAAAGCTTGGCACCAGTGGCTCAGACCTATAATCCTAGCTACTTATGAAGCTGAGAACTGAGTTTGAAGCCAGCCTGGGCAGAAAAGTCCATGAGCCTCTTTCTCCAATCAATAGATCTGTGGCTGAAATGGGAGAGCACCACCTCTGACCAGAAAAAAATAAGAGCATGATATCCTAAGCTCAAGCCCCAGGAATGGTACGTGCATGTGTGTGTGCGCGCTCACATACACACACACACACACACACACACACTTACTTCTTAATTAACATTTACATGTTGGAAACACCTCCTCTTAAGAAACACAAGAGAGATTCCTTGGGTATCTTGAAGGAAGAACTAGGAGACACAGAATAAAGTTCCTTTGCACATTCCAAATGAGTCTTTGTCCTATAAATACAGAAAATTTAGTGAGTATGAAGCAGGACTTTCCTGTTCCTAATCCAAGTAACATTTTGTTTCAATGACTCCCTCAGTCTTCCTTTATGGTGCAGAGAACATGAAGCAAAGAATGAAAATGTACCTTCCTCTTTTTTTCTATTACAAAAACAGAAACACACACAAATTGATTGCAAAATGTTTCTACCTGTCTCCACACAGTACAAAGAGTAGGAAATCTCAACTTCAATTTACAGATCTAGAAATAGAGCCACACATACCCTCTCCTTCCTCCAGCTTGGTCTGACTGATCACTGTGTCCCTTTCATTCAAAGGTTACCAATTTCTAGGTGTTCTTTGGGTTTTTAGGGTTTGTTTGTTTGTCTGTTTGTTTTGCCAGTCCAGAGCCTTAAACTCTGGGCCTAGGCACTGTCCTTAAGCTTCTTTTGTGCAAGGCTAGTACTCTGTTACTTGAGCCACGACACCACTTCCAGATTTTTCTGATTAATTGGAGATAAGAGTCTCTTGAACTAGCTTAGAACTGTAATCCTCATATCTTAGCCCCTTGAGAAGCTAGAATTACAGGTGTGAGCCACCAACACCCAACCTTACCAGTGTTTTCTGTAGAAGAACTAGATGATAAATAGAGCCACAGCTACTCAGCACCATGTGCCAAAAAGGCCAAAGGCAATAGGGAAACATTGGAGGATATATGAACCTAAGGGGAAAAAAGAAAACAGAAAGTAAGCCAGGCAACAGTAGCTCATGCTTATAATCTTAGCTACTAAGGAGGCTGAGATCTGAGGACCAAGGTTCAAAGCCAACTAAGCAGGGAGGTCTAAGAGACTCTTCAATCAACCTTCAAAAAAGCCAAAAGTGAAGCTGTGGTGCAAGTGGTAGAGCACCAGCCTTGAGTAAAAAAAAAAAAACTAAGTAACAATATCCAGTTCAAGCTCCCCTACTGACACCACAAAAAGAAAGAAAGGAGAAAAGAAATAAGCCATGAGACAGATTTGGCCCTAGTCCTATAGCTAGGCCACCCTTCTCTGCCCACATCCTAACACTCTAATGTTAAATCACCACAGATGCCTGAACATCTTTCAAATCATAACATCACCACTGAAACCCAGGGGTGATAATTACTATGGTAAGAGGCAAGGACCCACGTTTTCATAAACTTGACACAGGGAAGGAAGCCTTTCTGACTCATCACATTAAGACAATCTTCACTTGCCAGAGGACAAACCCTCTTTCCACCAGTCCTTCTACCTAACCTGGATCACACCACAATGCAATCTAAAGAATTAGTATGCAACATCTCATCTCCCTTGCAAGCATTTTTGCCTGAAAATCCAGGCAGCAATCTTCACAGTGACAACATGAGAATAACTTGTCATTCTGGTAATGGTCTAACAGCATATAAGTGTCTGTCATCATGAAAATTGGTCTCCTCCATTTCAATTTATTTTGTCAACAATCCAAATGAAGCCTGAATATATCTTCCAACACCACTACACACCAAACAGGAAAAGAGAAGTTTAAAATGAGTCTCATCATCATATGACTAAATATTTACATTTAAAAAGATTCTCTCTTTTGGAAAACATCCCAGCTCTACTGTTCTCCCCTGCCAGTACACCTGCAGCTTTTTGTAACTAATTAAGAAACTCCAAAAAAACACAATCCAAAGGGCCTCCACAAACACATGCACACTCCATTAATTAAACAAGCCAGAGCAATCACCCAGACTGTAATTGGAAAATGTGTTTCTGTCTTCCATTTTAAGGCAATCACAGTTATTTGTAAATGCTTTTTGATAGTTTCTCAAAGAGGAATCCGGCTAGCAGCAGGATCTGGCTTCTTCTACAGGCCAGGCAGATGTTTAGGAAAGGTTGGAGGTAAGCGGAAAGGAGCTCTAATTAGCTCCTCTGTCCCCTTCTTCTGCCTCTAGAAGACCACACTAATGAGAAAAGGAAGTTCAAAAGCTTAAAAAAAGAAGTAAAAAGAAAAGAAAGACTGCTAATGGCAGAAACAATCCCACACAGTGGACAGTGCATTCCTAAGAGTTTAATTGGCGTATGCCCTGGTCCAAGTGGGCACAGAGCTAGCCAGCAGCTGAGTATCCACACTGCCTTTAGCTGAGTTTACACTGCAAACCAGAGCTGAGAGCAGGACAGTAGTGGGAAAGATCATTGAAAGGGGAAGTAGGGAAACAGCCTGGAGCCTTTCCTATAGTCTTGGAGGAGAGGGGGAAGGGGAATATTGGGTCTTGAATTCAGAGCATCGAGCTTCACTTAGCTTTTTCTCGCAACACTGGTGTTCTACCACTTGAGCCACACCTCTACTTCTGGCTTTTTGCTTGATGGTCAAGTATTTGACACCAGTTAGGCAGGTAGGGATAGAAGGCAACTGTGACAAAGGCTCACATGGTAGGACACAAAGAAAGGACATAGATCACCTTTCCGGTTCCTTCCTAGGGTGGCAGATTCCAAATCCCAGTCCATGTGCTTACGCCAGACACAAGCAGAGGGCAAGCCCTCCCACTTTCATCCAGGGGTCCAACCAGACAAAAATTCACATCCAGTCAAGAAGGCTTTCCATAATGAGTGATCATTGCTTAACAAATCCAACCACACATACATTCCCCAAGGTGGAGGGGACTAAGAATCAAATACCAAGCAGCAGGAACTGACAAGGAAGCTGGGAACTTTCCCTCATAGGCTTACAGGGGGTCCCCTCCCTACTAACAGAGTCGGCTGATTCTTTCTACTTATCTTCATGGCTCTCCTTTCACCTTCGCCTTACTCTTTTTTATCTTAAACACCTTCCTGCTTTCTTATTCTTTAAAGGGCAGAGAAAAGGAGGCAAAGTACCTTTAGACTGTATCAGCTGGTTATTGAAGATAAGGGTCTCAGGGATTTGTCAGCAGAGGCTGACTTTGAACTTTGATCCTCAGATCTCAGCTTCCAAAGTCGATAGGATTACAGGAGTGCACCACTACATCTTGCTTATCTTTCTTTACTTTTGTTCGTGGGTTCCTGACAATGTTTTAAGGGAACTCTGGTATCCTCATAATTCACTATCAGTTACAGCTAACAGACACCATTATTCAGATTGCTAAGATATTGAGTTTTTTGTTTTTTGGTTTAGGTTTTTTGTTGTTTTTTTGTTTTTGTTTTTGTAGGTCATAGTTCTCTGGGCCTGGGCACTGTCCTTGAGCTCTACAGCTCAAGGCAAGCACTCTACAACTTGAGCCACAGCACCACTTCCATTTTCTGATGGTTACTTGAAGATAAGAGTCTCATGGACTTTACTGCCCAGGTTGGCTTTGAACCACGATCCTCAGATCTCAGCCTCCTGAGTAGCTAGGATTACAGGCATTAGTCAACTAGTGCACAGCTTGTTTTTTATAATACATCCACTCTTCCCCATTCTCTTCAACTCAGAAACTGAACTTTCCCTAGTCATCAGGCTTATTAGGTGCTGTGGATGGGGTACCAGCAAGAGTCTGGAAAGCCAGGGGATGAGAAAAGACTAGCTGTTTCCCATTCTGTTGCCCGTCCACAACATTAGTGATAGCCTTTCACCCCAACAGCAATAATTGGTCCCATGTTTCAGCTTTTTCCAATGGCCCCTGAAATAACCCATGATACATCTTCCACTTAGATTTGCCATGCTGAAGTTGCTAGAGGCCACGCCTTCATGGAGTTCTGAGGTCCAATTCTAGGCAGCTCCTCCTCTGAGAATCTAGGTCCCAATAACTTCATCTTTTCAACTTTGTTTCTCAAGCCCTAGCAACAATGTTTCTGCACTGACTATCTTTTGACACTTAGCATTCTTCTCAGCTTGCTAAGTCCCTTTTAAAAGGCTTTCTTAATAGAAAACTAGTGTGATTCCTCCCCTAGCTTGATTCTGATTGATCGAACATATGATTCCAGGACTGATCCCAAGAAATGAGTCCTGAAAGATGCAATTCTATAATTGGTTTGTCCCTGAATGAGATGATGGAGTCCTTGAAAAATGTGGATGTTAGCAACAAAACCCATCAGCAGCAGTGGCATTATGATTAATCAAATTATCCCCTGAAATTGATCATGATGAGCTCCTACTAAAGCTATTTCCTTGGGGAGCAAGTAGTTGCTGGACTTGACTGTTAGAGGAGCGACCATGACTTCCAGGTTCACCCAGTGGAATGGCTGCCTCTGAACAAATGAAGAAAATGAGAGCTGGCCTCAAGTAGACCATGCCTGAAATCCTAGCTACTCAGGAGGCTGAGATCTGTGGATAGAGGTTCAAAGCCATCCTGGACAGGGAAGTCTGTGAGACTCCTATCTCTAATTAACCACCAAAAAGCCATTAGTGAAACTATGGCTCAAGTAGTAGAGCTCTAGCCTTGATCACAAAAGCTCAGATACAGTACCCAGGCCCTGAGTTCAAGCCCCGGGACCCACACAAACAAAGGGAAGATCAGAGGCATGGCTCAGGCACAAGTCAATGAGCAAAAGTGTCAGATACTGAATTTCCCAGTCTTGGAAAAAAAACAAATTTGTACAAATACAAACCTAAATTGTGAGTTTCAAGCTATAATTTATTGAGTTGTCTGACTCACCAAGTCTCATGTATAAAAAGTTTAAGTAGTCAGGTGTTGGTGGCTCACATCTATAATCCTAGTTACTCAGGAGGATGAGATCTGAGGATCACGGTTCAAAGCCACCCTGGGCAGGAAAGTCCATGAGATTCTTATCTCCAATTAACCACCAGAAAACCAGAAGTGGCGCTGTGGCTCAAGTGGTAGAGCTCTCACCTTGAGCTGAAGAGCTCAGGGACAGGGCCCAGGCCCAGAGTTCAAGCACTACAACTGACAAAAAAAAAAAGTTTGGGGTGGGGAGGTGGCTCAGTGGTTAAAGCGCTTGCCTTGCATGCCTGAGGCCCTGGGTTCAATTCCTCAGCACCACATAAGCAAAAACAAAAAAGTCGGAAGTGGCGCTGTGGCTCAAGTGGTAGAGCACTAGCCTTCAGCTGAAGAGCTGAGGGACAGTGCCCAGGCCCAGAGTTCAGGCCCCATGACCGGACCCCCCAAAAAAAAAAAAAGTTTAAGTAATGGTGGAAGGAGGAAGAGCTGGATGTAGACTTGGGATATCCGGGATACCTGGGTGGAGCCAGGTGAATCTAAGTATCCTAAACCCTTGTCTTTCCATAGCATGCAGTGTGGCCACATCCCTAACTCCTAACCACAAGGTGGACATTGATCAACAAGATGTCCTAGTGGGAAAACTGCTTGAGAGAGAAAATGGAGCCATGGAACCTGTGAAAGTCCACTTCTTAGGGTTTGATCTGGAATATGTGATGGGCAGAGCCTAAGTCTTAAGGACTGGAAGTGAGCTGAAGTCATGTAGAACCAGGACCATCATAAAGAAAAGAACACATGGAAAAGTAGACATCAGAGGCAGGAAGGAGGCCAGCGATGGCAGAAATAGCAAAGGTGCATTTTCAGATATTCCATGACCTTAAGATGGTATGTCTAAACTCCCACAGGAAACCTCTCTAGGGTTTTTTTTCTTCAAAGGATGTGATTTCTTCCTCTAATATATGTCTTCTGCCCACTAGCAATCATGATAAGGTCACAATCATAGTGAAGCTAATGTCAGTGCTGTGCCCCTGAATATAAGCCAAATAAATAAGTTTCAAAACATAAGCTAAATACACTTCTTTGTAAAAGTCAGCTCTGTCTCTGGTATTTTGTTACAGTAACAGAAAATACACTAATACAGCTGTCTTGCACAGCATTGGCATCAAATCCCTACAACCCTACAGAAAGAAAATATTCCAGAGACAAGGAGACTGAGGCTGATCAGATTGAAGGAACTGCCCAAAGTCATACAAGTAAGGCATGTGAAGGCAGACCTCAAATCAAATTCTAGACTGAGAATGTGTGCTTGCCTAGCATGAATGAAGCCCTGGGTTCGATTCCTCAGTACCAAATAAACAGAGAAGGCTGGAAGTGATGCTGTAGCTAAGTGGTAGAGCACTAGTTTTGAGCAAAAGAAGCTCAGGGACAGTTTCCAGGCCCTGAGTTCAATCCCCAGGACTGGCAAAAAAAAAAAATCAAATTCTACCTTACTGGTCAGTAGTGTATGTCTGTACAGAAAGACTGGAGACCCATCCCATGGGACCAACCTGAACAGCATCAGCAGAGGCAGAGACAGAGGAGACACACAGCCACCACGGCCCAGCCAAGCCCAGCCCACAAGTATCTCAACTGAACACTGATTGCAGTGGCAACCAGCAACCCACATCACACAGAAACAACAACTAGCTCCAGAATGAGTACCCCACAGGGGACAGGGTATCCCTTCTCAAGGAAAACCAGAGCTGGTGGGAACCCCCAGATCTTGACCCAGACCCCTACCCCACACCCAGACTACAGGACCCACTAAAACTGGAAACTGTTTGAGAGCTCCACCAGCCCATGGAGCACATCCAGCCAACCAGGCTAGAGCAAGAGCACCCCTGGAAGGGAGCTTAAACACCCAAGCCAGGAACAACGTCCCTGGGTCACAACAGCCAACAGTGGAAGAAACTTGAACTGTGTACTCCAGGCTGCGTAACCCAGGCGGGATACACAGCAGCACAGCCCCAGGCTGGGGACTGGGAGTCACAACCAGGCCTGGGGTCCAGTGCCTGAACAACACAACCAGCTCCTCCTGATTGAAGTTAGAAGCTGAGCATACACATCAGCAAAGGGGGGAAAACAGGGAACTGCACCCCCTGGGAATCATGCCCATGACAGCAAAAGACCTGCGTGTCCAGGGCAAGAGAACCAGAAGCCCAAACCCCACCAGAACCCGACCCATTTATCCCAGGCTAAAAATTGGACAACTCAGGCCACCAGCACATGATAATAGTCAGGAGCTCAGGCTGGTAAGGTGGCCCAATGGTAGAGTGCTTGCCTTGTGTGCATGAGGCCCTGGATCTGATTCCTCAGCACCACATAAGCAGAAAGGCCAAAAGTGGTGCTGTGGCTCAAATGGTAGGGCGTTAGCCTTGAGCTGAAGAGCTGAGGGACGGCGCCCAGGCCCAGAGTTCAGGCCCACAACCAGCAAAAAAAAAAAAAAAAAAAACACATCAGGAGCCCACAGCAGACTCTAGCAAACTGGGAGAGTATATCCAGCACATTCAATCTCACCAAGAGCACATGTAAGAGTAAACAGAAGCAGTCTAGGACACTCAGTCCTTCTAAAGGAGGGAGCTGCCAGTGATCTACAGCAGAGAGCTGAGAGCCCTACTTGGGTCAGACCAGCAGCTGGAGGTCAGCCCCGAACAGAACCAAGACCAAGTACAGACTCTCTCCACCAACCTAGAAACAGCAACCAAGCAAATACAGATACCTATTGACCAAAATAAAAGTTCAGATTAGTCTCCAATAATCCCTGAATCCCCATGCAAAAAACACAGAGAAAAACTACAAAGTTTATCAACACCCAGGATAGCAAGCTACCCCCAAAAGCCAGCAGCTACCCAGGGGAGAGCCCCAGTGGGAGCAAAGCAGGAATGGAAGACAAAAGCCACATCCATTGCTGGATGACTCAAGAATTAAAGTGAGAAATAGACCAGAAATTTAAAGAACACAGGGATGAACTATCGAAACAGATGCAGGGTCTCAAACAGGAGGTGCATGCAAAAATAGAGGCAGGACACACCTCACTAAAAGGTGATATTGGTACTTTGAGAACCAACATCGAATCAATAAATGAGCCCTTTTCCTCCATGCAAACTACAATGGAAGCCATAGTTTAAAATGAATAAAATAGAATTTAGAGTGTCATATACAGAAGACAGAATACACCAACTGGACCAAAAAGTCACAGATATGGAAAAAGTCACTTAAATTATTCCAAAGGGAAACCCAAGAGCAAGTGGATAGTGCCAAGAAATTTAACCTTCATAAAATTGGAGTGGACAAAGGCAAGGAAAAATATCAAAGCAAGGGAAAGCAACAACTATTCAACAAGATTATCAATGAAAATTTCCCCCATCTTAAAATAGAACATCTTGGGGCTGGGAAGGCGGCTCAGTGGTAGAGTGCTTGCCTTGCATGCATGAGGCCCTGGGTTCGATTCCTCAGCACCACATAAGCAAAAAGATAAAAGCCAGAAGTGGCGCTGTGGCTCTAGTAGTAGAGCACTTGCCTTGTGCTGAAGAGCTGAGGGACAGCATCCAGGCCCAGAGTTCAGGCCCTACGACCAGACCCAAAAAAAAAAAAAAAGAACATCTTACCTACATAACAGAAGCATATAGAACACCTAACAAGCAGGATCCTAGGAGAAACACTTCTAGGCAGATTATGTAAAAATGATAGATCTGAATAATAAGGAAACAATCTTGCATGCAGCAAAAACACAGAAGGAGCTATACTACAATGGGAAAAAAAATTAGAATCACTGCAGATCTCTCCACACAGACACTGAATGCAAGAAAGGCCTGGGAAAGTACCATCCAAGCCCTGAGAACCAATAACTGCCAGCCCATACTGTACACCTGGCAAAGCTAGCATTCACATTCGATGAAGAAATTAAAATTTTTAATAGTAAAGAAAAACTAAGTGAATTCATAAACAATAAGCCAGCATTACAAAGAATACTAAGAGGGGGAACACAATCTGAAGAAAGCAACCAAGAATGGGGACCCGCACCAGACAGGTATTACTAGAAGTCTAACTTAGTAAGCACAGGAGGAAAGGAAAAAACAAAAACTTAGGAAAACAGGGAATGACAGGGACCACAATGCATCTCTCTATAATGACCTTAAATATTAACAGACTTAATTCACCAATCAAAAGAAAAAGAACTGCAGATTGGATAAGAAAACATGACCCATCCATCTGTTGCCAAACATACAAACAAACTCAAAGTGAAGGGTTGGAAAAAGATCTACCAATCAAATGCCCCAGTAAGAAAGCAGGAGTACCTACCCTGATATCTGGCAAAACAAACTTTTCATTAAAATCAATACAAAAAGACAAGGAAGGACACTACATATTAATACAAGGAACAATCCAAGAGGAGGATATTACCATTATCAACTTATACTCCCCAAACATTGGAGCAACCAAATATGTTAAGCGAATACTCTCAAACTTATGGAATAAAATAGATCCAAATACGATAATACTAGGAGACTTTATTTTTTTTTAATAAAAACAATCCCAAGGCATTTATTGTCACCTGATGATAACACAAGGTCATCAGAACTGTGCACACTAACAACGGGGCTAATCAAACAATATGAACAGATGTTTTCTTAGATTCCCAGCAAAGAACACTAAAAAAAACAAAAAAACACTGTATAAGATTCTTAATAACTTCTCACTTCGTTGATCATTTCTAGTTGGAGACACTTTGTAGTAGAGTAATATTATCTCCTTTTAACATGATCCGACCCAGTTGTTTTCTTGACTTTGTTTTAGAATGAATTTCTTCTGCATCATCTAACACAAGGTTCATGTATTCATCAAAACCAATGATGCAGCCCTCTATCCGCATATTCACTTGCTCATAGAGCCACACCTGAATCCGAGATCTCTTCTGCACCTTTTGGCCCTGGCCACGGTACGCCATGGTGGAATCTTACAAAGGCCACACGGACCAGCCACTAGGAGACTTTAATACACCACTCTCACCAAAGGACAGGTCTACCAACCAGAGGATTGGCAAAGAAGCTACCGAATTAAGTGAGGCCATACTTCAAGTGGAACTAACTGACATCTACCGAGTATTTAACCCTAAAACAACACAGTACATGTTCTTCTCAGCAGCTCATGAAACTTTCTCCAAAATAGACCATATCATAGTTCATGCAAGGAACTTAAGCAAAGGGGATTGACATAATCCCCTGTATCCTATCTGACCATAGTGGAATCAAGGTAGTTCCCAATAACAAAGCATACTGCAGAAATTACTTAAATACATGGAAATTGAACAGCACACTTCTAAGCAACACTTGGGTAACAGAAGAAATTAGAGAAGAAATTAAAAAATTCCTACAAAAGAAAATGAAGACACATCACAAAGAAACTTGTGGGACACAGCAAAAGCAGTCCTTAGGGGCAAATTTATCACCCTCAGTGCCCACATCAAGAAAATAGAGACAGACCAAGTAAATAATCTCATGTTGTAATTAAAATAGCTAGAAAAACATGAAAAAAATGGAACCTAAAGTTACTAGACCAGATAATCAAATTAAAAGCAGAAATTAATGAGATAGAGAATAGGAAAATTATACATAAAATTAATAAAAACAAACAGCTGGTTCTTTGAAAAAATAAATAAAATTGATAAACCTTTGGCAAGATTAATTAAGAAGAGAGGAAACCCAAATTAACAAGATCAGAGATGCCACGGAAAAAATCACAACAAATACCCAAGATATCCAAAAAGTATAAAGAACTATTTTCAAAAGTTATACTCTCTAAAGAAAGAAACCCAAGTAGAAACGGATGCATTTTTAGAGAAATAGTGGGGGGGCGGGGGAGAGGATGGGAAGGGATGGGAAGGGGAAACAAAGGAGGAGGCTACAATGCTTGATAAGAAATGTACTCATTATCTTGCCCATGTAATTGTAACCCCTCTGTACAGTATTTTCACAATAAAAAAATAAAAATAAATAAATAAAATTTTAAAAAAAGAAATGGATGCATTTTTTGAGAAATACAAGTTGCCCAAACTGAGCAAAGAAGAAGTAAAACAATTAAATAAGCCAATATCTTACAACCAGATACAGGAAGCAATCAGAAGTCTTCCAAAAAGGAAAAGCCCAGGACCAGATGGATTCACAACACAATTCTATAAGACCTTAAAAGAAGGACTAATGCCCATACTCCTCAAGCTCTTCAGAGAAGTAGAAAAGGAGGGAACTATCCCAAACTCATTCTATGATGCCAATATCACACTCATCCCCAAACCAGGCAAAGACCCAACAAAAAAAAAGAACTACAGACCAATCTCCTTGATAAACACAGATGCAAAGATCCTTAACAAAATTCTAGCTAACAGAATCCAGAAACATATAAAAAAATCATATACTACGACCAGGTAGGCTTCATCCCAGAGATGCAGGGATGGTTTAACATATGTAAATTAATAAATATAATCCAACACATCAACAGATCCAAGGTCAAGAACCATATGATTATCTCCACTGATGCAGAAAAGGCTTTTGATAAAAATACAACATTCATTCATGCTAAAAGCTCTGGAGAAAATAGGAATAGAAGCAACATTCCTTAAAAAAATAAAAGCCATATACAACAAACCAATAGCCAATATTATATTTAATGGGGAAAACTACAACCAATTCTCCTAAAATCAGGAACAAGGCAAGGATGCCCACTGTCTCCACTCCTCTTCAGTATAGTCCTAGAACCCTTAGCCAGGGCAATAAGGCAAGAAAAAGACATTAAAGGGATCCGCATAGGGAAAGAAGAAGTTAAACTATCCCTTTTTGCAGATGACATGATGTTATATCTTCATGATCCCAAAAACTGCATCCCCAAACTCTTAGAAATTATAAATCATTTCAGCAATGTAGCAGGATACAAAATCAACCCACAAAAATCAGTCACCTTCCTGTACACTGACAATGTATAAGCAGAGAGGGAAATGAAGGAACCCCATTCACAATAATCCCCCCCAAAAAATAAAATATTTAGGAATTAACCTAACCAAAGATGTAAAAGAACTATTTAACAAAAACTATAAAAACTTAAAGAAATTACAGAGGACACCAGGAAATGGAAAGACCTTCCATGCTCTTGGATAGGCAGACAATATAGTAAAAATGGCAATAGTGCCGAAATTAATATACAAATTCAATGCAATTCCTATTAAAATCCCAATGACATACATTTCTGAAATATAGAAAATAGTCCAAAAATTCATATGAAACAACAAAAGACCAAGAATAGCCAAAATAATTCTAGGAAAAAAGACAACATGGGAGGGATCTCAATGCTGGACTTCAAAGTCTACTATAGAGCCATAATAACAAAGACAGCATGGTACTGGCACAAAAACAGACCCTGAGACCAATGGAATAGAATAGAAGATCCAGAAATAAAACCACATACCTACAGTCAACTGATATTTGACAAAGAAGCCAAAGACATACAGTGGAAGAAACACAGTCTCTTCAACTACTGGTGCTGGAAAAACTGGGAGGCCACATGCAGAAAACTAAAAGTAGACCCCCAGCCTATCACCATGCACCAATATCAACTCAAAATGGATTAAAGACCTTAACATTAAACCTGAATCTCTGAAACTACTTTGGGACAGAGTAGGAGAGAAACTTGAACTTATAGGCACAGGCAGGAACTTCCTGAACAGAGTCCCAGGGTCACAACAAATTGGAGAGAGACTTGACAAATGGGACTACCTTAAAATAAAAAGTCTCTACACAGCTAAAGCTATAGCAACCAAGCTAGAAAGACAACCAACTAACTGGGAAGAAATATTACCAGCAATATATCAGACAAGGG
>NW_012267322.1:1009800-1018560 GCF_000151885.1 Dipodomys ordii | reverse complement strand
CAACAAATTGGAGAGAGACTCAACAAATGGGACTACCTTAAAATAAAAAGCTAGAAAGACAACCAACTAATTGGGAAAAATATTTACCAGCAATATATCAGACAAGAGGTTAATATCCAGTATATACAGGGAACTCAAGAAACTAATCCCTCCCAAACCTAACAAACCAATTACTAAATGGGAAAGGGAACTAAAGAGAGACTTCCCAGAAGAAGAGATAAAAATGGCAAAGAAACACATGCTCTCCAGAGGCCCTAATTAGCCTACTTAACTTTTTTAACTAAATCTACCCTTTTAACATCATTGGATATTTGTTGTCTGCCCCACCCCTGATCTGGCCACTGTGAGGCATTCCTGTTCCAAAGGAGAAGCTCAAAGAAAGTTTTTGTAATTTGTGTGTCTGTGTATGTGTGTGTATGTGTCTGTATGTCTCTGTGTGTCTGTGTCTGTGTGTCTGTGTACTGGAACCAGGGCTTGAACTCAGGGCCAGGCACTGTCCCTGAGTTTTATTTTTTTCATCAAGGCTCATGCTCTACCACTTGAGCCACAGCTCCTCTTTCCTGACTTTTGGTGGTTACTTGGAGATAACAGTGATCCTCAGATCTCAGCCTCCTGAGAAGCTAGGATTCCAGGCATGAGTCTACAAATTTGTTGATTTTAATTAATTCACTAAAAAAATTAATTCACTAATATAATTCATTTGAAGGAAAAATATTGAAAGCTACTCTCTTTTCTGTTACATTTCCCCCCACCCCACTTACTCCTCAGAGCCAACCTGGGCAGGTAAAGGACTTCCCCAATAAGTGTCCATAGACTGATCTCATTTGTTGGACTGATGAGTAGAGTTGGACTGATGAATAGAGCCCTGTGTTGGGAAGCCTATGCACATTGAGTGGGAAGTAAGGAGTCCAGGGCTAAGTGTTTGATGGGATCAACCCAGCCCCCCCTCACCTCTCACCCTATATGTCACCAGACCCCATGCAGGTCTAAGCTGGCCTAAGATCAGGCTCTGGACACCAGAAGTCTTTCATATAGCCCCTAATTAAAGTCCACTGGCTCTAGATGGAGTGTAATGAATCAGCCTTGTGTGTGTGTGTGTGTGTGTGTGTGCTGGCCCTGGGGATTAAACTCAGGGCCTAGGCATGTTCTTCAGCTTTTTTTGCTCAAGTCTAGTGCTCTACCACTTGAACCACAGCTCCACTTCCAGCATTTTTGGTGGTTAATTAGAGAAAAGAGATTTTCCTGCCCTGGCTGGCTTTGAACCTCAATCCCCAGATCTCATCTTCCTGTATACCTACAATTATAGGAATGAGCCACCAGTATCTGGCTTGGCCTTTCTTCTTTGTCATAAGAACTGAGACTCAAGTCTTTAAAAAAATAATGTTTATTGATTGGCAATCGTGGCTTATATCTGTAGTCTTAGCGAATCATGAGGCTGAGATCTGAGGATCAAAGTTCAAAGCCAGCCTAGGCAGACAAATCTTTGAGACTCTTATCTCTATAACCATCAAAAAGACAGAAATGGAGCTGTGGCTCAAGTGGTAGAGTGGCAGTCATTTTGGGGGGGGGTCCGGTTATGGGGCCTGGACTCTGGGCCTGGGCGCTGTCCCTCAGCTCTTCAGCTCAAGGCTAGCTCTCTACCAGTTGAGCCACAGCGCCACTTCTGGCTTTTTTCTTTTTGTTTATGTGGTTCTGAGAATCGAACCCAGGGCCTCAGGCATGCAAGGCAAGTGCTCTACCACTGAGCCACCTTCCCAGCCCAGAGTGGTAGTCTTGAGCAATGTCCAGGCCCAAAATTCAAGCCCCAGTATTGATAATAAATCAAATAAATAAATAAAACATTAAAAACCATACATCTAATAGAGTACCACCTGATGCACAATATTTAGATAAAGATAGCATATTTGTCTCCTCAAACATTCACCATATCTTTACTGTAAAAATCTCTGAAATAATTTCTCTTTTCTTACAGCTTTTTGAAATGTTCTGTACACTGTTGTTACTGAGTCATGCTGCTGTGCAATACCATACCAGAACTTCCTATCAAATTGTAGCTTAGGACCCTGTGTTGGACCTCTCTCCATCCTTCCCCACTCCTGCTCTCCTCGGCCTCAGGTGATAGTCACTTTTACTCTGTTTGTGCACACACAATCGCATGCATGTGCACATGTGTGTGCACATACACACACACACACACACACACACACACACACACACATGTGCCAGTACTAAGGCTGGAACTCAGGGCCTTTCACTCTTGCTCAGCTTTTTCCACTCACATCTGTCACTCTACCATTTGAGCAACATATCCACTTCTGGCTTTTCACTGGTTAACTGGGATATGAGTGTCTTAGGTTTGTCTGCCTAAGCTGGATCCATACCTCAGTTCTCAGATCTCAGCCTCTGGAGTAGCAAGGATTATAGCTGTGAACCACTGGCACCCAGTATCTTTCTGCTTTTTAAACATCTATTAGTTGTATAAGAGGGAGTTCATGTGATATCTCTATATATGTATGTAATGTCACACCCACCATCTTTCTCCCTCACTCTGCTCCTGCTCCTTAAGACAACTTCAACATATTTCACTGTCCTATTTTCACACATGCAAACAAATTATTCTATTCATCTCCATTCTTCTTGCTAGTTAGCCCATTCTCCTCTTGCTGGTAACCCTCACCTCAACAGAACCTGTTTTACTTTCCTGCCATTCACTTTTTGTTGTTGTTGGTTGTGGGGATTGAACTCTGGGCCTGGGCACTGTCCCTGAGCTCTTCAGCTCAAGCTAGCACTTTACCACCTGAGGCACAGTGCCACTTCTGGCTTTTTCTGTTTATGTGCTACTGAGGAATCAAACCCAGGGCCTCATGAATGCAAGGCAAGCACTCTACCACTGAGCCACCTTCCCAGCCCAACCATTCACTTTTTATAGTGTAATAATTATACCAAAGGTTTCACCATGGTCAGGTGTGTATGTATTATAATTTGCTCAGAGTAATCCTCTCTATTGTTTTCTCTTTCTCTGCCCCACCCCCAGTCCTTATTCTACTCTCAACTTGTAGGAGAGCACGTTCCCAAATTCCACCTATGAGGAATGGAGGAATAGCTCAAGTGGCAGAGCTCTTGCCTAGCAAATAGAAGCCTAGAGTTCAAAACCCAGTACCAAGGGCTGGGAAGGTGGCTCAGTGGTAGAGCACTTGCCTCGTATGCATGAGGCCTGGATTTGATTCTTCAGCACCACATAAGCAAAAAAAAGCCAGAAGTGATGTTGTGACTCAAGTGTAGAGCACTAGCCTTGAGCTGAAGAGCTGAGGGACAGTGCCCAGGCCCAGAGTTCAGGCCCCACAACCAAAACAAAAACAAAAAATAGTACCCAAAAAAAAAAGCTATGTGTGAGAAAAGATCATGTGTATGTGTCATTTGTCTGGCTTATTTTTCCTAACATTATGATCTCCAGTTGCATCTATGGGATTGCAAATGACTGTATTTCATTCCATCTCATGGCTGAATAATATTCCAATAGACCACATTTTCCTTTTGTTTTTGTCTCTTTCCAGGGGGGGGGGGAGGGGTGCTAGTCCTGGGGCTTGATTTCAGGGCCTGAGACACCTTTTTGTTACCCATTCATCCATGGATGAATGCCTAGGTTGTTTCTATTGTGTGGTTTTGTTAATATTATTTCCATAAACTGAAGGCTCCTATGTAGTTCTACTTATAATTTTCGGAGGAAACACCATGACATTTTCCATAATGTTTAACTCATTTACATTCTACTAATAGTGCTACAAAACTTCCCTGTTCTCCACATCCCCACTAGTCCTTGTTCATTTCAGACTTTTTGGCACCACCTTTTTTACTAGATGAGGCAATATCCCATTGTGGCTTTGATTTTCATTTCCCTGATGATTCTTGGTGTTAAGGAGACTCCCTCCCTGATGCTAAGGGACCACATGTGCAAACCAGGGCCTGTTCTCCTCTATATGCCAAAGGGGAGGAAAGGACAAGGTTCATCCATTTTGCCTGGTCCAGCCTGCCATAGACCTCTGCAACTGGGGCAGGTGCCTGCTTCCCATTTGCCATTGTTCCTTTTCCCAGGAGTCCTTGCAGAAAAGAATGGGTATAACCTGGGTTTTCCTGGGTTTTGGGCTAAATTTCACCTTAGTACAATCTTTTTTTTTTTTTTTTTGGTTGATGGTGGGCCTTGAACTCTGGGTCTGGGTGTTATCCCTCAGCTCTTCAGCTCAAGGCTAGCTCTCTACCACTTGAGCCACAGTGCCACTTCCAGTTCCTGAGTAGTTTATTAGAGATAAGAGTCTCACCAACTTTCCTGCCCAGGCTGGCTTTGAACTGAGATCCTCAGATCTCAGCCTCCTGAGTAGCTAGGATTACAGGTATGAGCCACAAGCACCTGGCTCTTAGTACAATCTTTCACCCAAGTTTCAGACAGAATAAACAAATAGATGGTTCAGTCCCAGCCCTCAAGGACTACATGCTCTCAGGAGGGAAGCTAATCCCTAGGACAGAGACCTAGATGCCCACAGGGCTCCTTTGTGTGGGGAATAGCTCCTTGTCAGCCATAGCACAGCTAGCAGAAGTGCATTTTTTTTTGGTCAGTTGTGGGAGCCTGAACTCTGGGCCTGGGCGCTGTCCCTCAGCTCTTCAGCTCAGGGCTAGCACTCTACCACTTGAGTCACAGCACCACTTCCAGCTTTTTCTGTTTATGTGTTGCTGAAGAATTGAACCCAGGGCCTCATGCATGTGAGACAAGCACTCTACCACTGAGCCACCTTCCCAAGCCCTGTCTTGTTATTTTTCAAGTAGAGTGTTTTGAACTTTTTCTGCCTGGGCTGACTTCAAACCACCACCCCCATGCTCTCAGTCTCCTGAGTAGCTAGTATTTACAGGAGCAAGGACTACAGGAATGACCACCAGCACCTGGCACAAGAGTGGGCTTATAGTTTGTCAATTCACTAATATTCCAAGTTTATTGGTTATCACAACATAGGTTAGCCTATCTTGACTCTGTGGTTCAGGTATTATCTACAGCCTGGCTAACTCAAAAAAAAAATGTAATACTGAGTATTTTTTAAAATCTCCTGGTAGTTTAGCCATCAAATTAAAAAAATCTACTGGTAGTTTAGCTAGCAAGTCTGTCCAAACACCTTTGTTAGTGCGCCAGTCTTGGAGCTAGATCTCAGGGACAGAGCGCTGTCCCTGAGTTTTTTTGCTCAAGGCTAAAACTCTACCACTTGAGCCACACTGCCACCTCTGGCTTTCTGGTAGTTAATTGGAGGTAAGAGTCTCAGGTACTTTCCTTCTCAAGCTGGCCTTCAGCTGTGATCCTCAGATCTCAGGCGCCTGAGTAGCACATATTACAGGTATGAGCCACTAGTGCCCAGCTATGTCCAAATACCTTAAACTCCATTGTTCCAAAATCCAGGGGCCTCAGAGATCCTGAAGAAACAGATCCTAACATAGCAACTATAATACAAAACACATCATTAAAACAAAATTTAAGGGCTGGGAAGGTGGCTCAGTGGTAGAGCACTTGCCTTGCATGCCTGAGGCCCTGGGTTCCATTCCTCAGCACCACATAAGCAAAAAGAAAAAAAGCCGGAAGTGGCGCTGTGGCTCAGGTGGTAGAGCACTAGCCTTGAGCTGAAGAGCTGAAGGACAGCGCCCAGGCCCAGAGTTCAGGCCCCACGACCGGACCCAAAAAAAAAAAATATTTTAAAACAATATGGTTGGGGGAGAGAGCTTGGCAGTAGAGAGCTTTCCTAGCATGCTCAAGGTCCTAGATTCATTCCCTGACACACACACACACACACACACACACACACACACACATGGTAAGAGAAACTATATTTTTTGAAGGTACCTCTTGCTCTGATGTGAAGATGCAGTGTCCCGAGTTAAGAACCAGAGAAATGGCAGAATGAATGGATGAGAAAGGATAGACCATGACAAGGTACAGGAGGAATAGCCCATAAATGATGGAAGGGGGCCCTTTATGGGAACTTCTGTTTTTTCTTCACCTGTATTCCTAGAATCCCCCAAATCCTTTAGTTCCCCTATACCCATCCTTTCTTTGCCATTTCCATGAGCATGCTCAAGCCTACTCAAAGCACCATCTTCCCTTAGCTGGCAAAAATGTACAATACAAGGCTGGGAAGGTGGCTCAGTGATAGAGTGCTTGCTTGTATGCATGAGACCCTGGGTTCGATTCCTCAGCACCACATAAGCAGAAAAAGCCAGAAGTGGCACTGTGGCTCAAGTGGTAGAGTGCCCTGAGTTGAAGAACTGAGGGACAGCACCCAGGCCCAGAGTTCTAGCCCCACAACCAGAAAAAAAAACTAGTCTTGAGCACAAAGAGACTCAGGGATAGCATCTAGGACCTGAGTTCAAGCCCCAGGACAGAAAGAAAGAGAACAAGCTATCATATTCAAAGCATTCTTGCCAAGTACTGGTACCTCACACCTGTAATCCTAGCTAGCTACTCAGGAGGCTGAGATTTGAGGATTACAGTTACACCAATCAGGGCAGACAAATTCATGGGACTCTCATCTCCAATTAACCAGGAAAAAAAAACAGAAAGTTGAAGTGTGGCTTGAGTGATAAAAGCATTGAGTGAAAAGGCTAAGAGTGCAAAGCCCTGGGTTTATCAAGCCAGTACCTTCACAGAGAAAAAAAAATTGAAATATTCTCATCTTAGGGTTTTCTAATTCTCACTGGTACCACGTGGACCTTTCTACTTCTTCCATGCTTCACTAAGAAAAAGAAGTAGAATGTATGCACTTTAAAGTCATACAGCAAATAGGCACAAAAAGGCTTCAGGCCAGGTCACCCTGGCTCTGAAGCTGGGCTCTTTTCCACTGGCTACAGACAGGCCCTGAGGAGCACTGTGGTAGTACCAGATGGCACACTTAGAAGCAGTGGCAGCACAAAGGACTAAACACAGGGAAATCTAGGATGAGGGAGTACCTTTACTAAAGCCATACTTTATTACAAAAACTAAGAAGGTTGTCTTAACCTAAATTCTCTCAGAGAATAATGAGAATCTCAACTCAGTGATGATTAGGATAAGCAGGGGGTAAGTCCTCCGAAGAATTGCTAGTGTGGTGATTTGCTATGTGTGCAGGCAAACCCAGGGTTGACCCTTACATTCTTTCTGTATCTCTGTCTCTGTCTGTCTTTGTCTCCCTTCCTTCCTTCCTTCCTTCTTCCTCTGTCTCTTTCTGTGTCTCTCTGTCTCTGTCTCTCTGTCTCTCTCTCTGTTTCTGTCTGTCTCTGTCTCTCTGTCTGTCTGTCTCTCTCTTTCTGTTATTCTCTTCTGGTGCTAGACCTTGAACTCAAGCTTCACCCCCTTAGTTTTTTTCATTCCTCACCATTCTATCATTTGAGTCACAGCTCCACTTCTGACTTTTTGCTGTTAAATTTGGAGATAGGAATCTCATGGATTTTTCTACCAAGGCTGGCTTTGAACCATAGTTTTCGGATCTCAGCCACCTGAATAGCTATGACTACAAGCATGAGCCACCAGGATCCAGCTCATACTTTCATTTATTTATTTTTCTCTATCATAATGTGCAGCTTTTAAAATCAGCTCCAGACCAAGTCTCAGAGCATGGATGGTTCTTTGCTACAATGTAACATGCAAGGCCTCTAGTCAGATTCCCAGGAGAGACTGAGTTTTCCCTCTGAAACTTGATTAGAAGAGTTATTTATTGTCCAAACTTGATTAGAAGAGTATTTATTGTCCACACCCTAACAGTGGAGTTCTGGTCTTCTGAGAATCTCCCACAGACTCTGCATACAGCATCTCAAGTGTTCTGTAGGCTGTTTTACCAAATCCTTCCTGTATATCTATTCCAAGGGTTTCTGAAACACATGTTCAGGGTTGTTACAGCAACAGTTTTCTGTGTTAGTCACACTGTGACATATACCTAAGAAAACTCTTAAAGGGGGAAAGATTGTTTTTAGTTTAATACATTTTTTTTTCCTTTGTCAGTCGTGTGGCTTGAACTCTGGGCCTGGGCGCTGTCCCTCAGCTCTTCAACTCAGGGTTAGTACTCTACCACTTGAGCCACAGTGCCACTTCCAGCCTTTTCTGTTTATGTGGTGCTGAGAGCCTCGTGCATACATGGCAAGCACTCTACCACTGAGCCACCTTCCCAGCCCTGAGTTTAATGTATCTTATAATAGCAAACACAGCAACAGCATAGAAGATCAGTAATATTAAAAACATGTACTAGGGGGTTGGAGACATGACTCAGCTGGTAGAGCACTAACCAATGAGCAAAGCATCAGGTAACAAGTTCAAGTCCCCATCTAGGACTCAAAAAAAGAAAAGAAAAATATGTACTTGGCTGGGCACCATTGTCTCATACTCGTAATCTTAGCTATTCAGGAGGCTGAGATCTGAAGATCATGGTTCAAAGACAGTCCAGGAAGAAAAGTATATGAGACTCATCTCCAGTTAACCAACCACCAAAAAGCCAGAGTAGAGCTGTGGCTTAAGTGGTACACTAGACTATGCAAAAAAAAGCTCAGTGAAAGCACCCAAACCCTGAGTTTGAGCCTCAGGACTGGTACCATAAATAAATAAATAGATAAATAAATAAATAAGCAAGCAAGCAAGATATGTACTTGCATGTAGGGCAACTCAGAAAAGTACAATGAATGATAAACACCATTCAGTGGCTGTCATCTAAAAAAAAAATCATTTATTGAAAATCCAGCCAGAGTTGGGGGGGGAAGGGGGTG
>NW_012267322.1:1006627-1007720 GCF_000151885.1 Dipodomys ordii | reverse complement strand
AATAGCTGGACACCAGTGGCTCATGCCTGTAATTCTAGCTACTCAGGAGGCTGAGATCTGAGGATCATGGTTCAAAGCTAGCCCAAGCAGAAAGTCTGTGAAATTAATATCTCCAATTAACCACCAAAAATCCAGAAGTGGAGGTATATATATCAAATGACAGAATGCCAGCCTTGAATTAAAAATAAAATAAAATTTTACAGAGCTCAGAAACAGTGCCTAGGCCCTGAGTTCAAACCCCAGGACTGTCACAAAGGGAAAGAGTATATGTGTCATGGACACTCCTGCCCAGGCTGTCTGAGATCTTCAGATCTCAGCCTTAAGCATGATCTCCATGTATTCCTTGTACTAGCTGGTTATCTTTTGGCATAATTCTATATGTTTGTCATGGATAACCCCTGATGGCTTCACTCATCTCCTACAAATCACCAGTAACTGCTTTATGCAGATCTATTTTGAAGTCCTGAGCAATTTCTCATACCAGATTCTGGAAGAGGAGCTTATAACTCAGTTCAATGGACTTCTGGTAGTATCTAATGTCACAAAACACCACAGTTCCAGGCTCTACAATGGCGATTCTTCATAGTTCCTGAAGAGGGCACACCTTGCCAGTGGCATTTGTAGTCAGTTGTTTCCGGGTGCTTTCTTCACCGCCAGGATTTGTGGGCAGTCGGCTTTGTATAAGCCATACCACAGAAACTGTACTCACCATTTCTCCTCTGCCTGAAGCTCAGAAGAAAAAGGTGGTGATGGAGAACAGCAATGGAACAGTGGTGACTGTGAACACAAAAAGATTTATTTTGGCTTACAATTTCAAAGGTTTCAGTCCATGATGGTAGGAAGGAAATAGTAGAGCACACAACTTGCCTCATGGTGCACAGGAATGAGACAGAGAGACACTATCTATAGAAGCTGGCTTCTTCTTTCTCCCTTTTTATTCCATCAAGGCACATGCCTGTTGAATGGTGCTGCCCACATTCAGGGTTGGGCTTCCTACTTACTTACTCCTTACTGACACTCAAAGGTACATTTTACTGCCGGGCACCAGTGGCTCACCCCTGTAATCCTAGCTAGCTACTCAGGAGGCTGAGAT
>NW_012267322.1:996948-1005093 GCF_000151885.1 Dipodomys ordii | reverse complement strand
CCTCTGTACAGTATGTTCACAAATAAAATTAAATTAAATTAAAGAAAAAATAACCACCAAGCCAGGTGCCAGTGGCTCACACCTATAATCCTAGCTCCTGAGGAGGTTGAGATCTGACAACTGCAGTTTAAAGGCAGCCTGGCCAGCAAAGTCCATGAGACTCTCTTATCTCCAATTAACCACCAAAAAAAGCCAAAAGTTAAGCTCAAGTGGTAGAGTGTTAACCTTAAGCACAAAAGCGCAGGGACAGCACCCAGGCCCTGAATTCATGCCCCTAGACCCGCATTAAAAATAAATAACCAACAAAAAATAAAAATAGGACTGGGAGGCATAGTTCAAGTAGTAGATCACCTGCCTAGCAAGGACAAGACCTTAAGTTCAAACTCCAATACTGTCAAAAGAAAGAAAAGATAAGAGGAAGGGGGAGGGGAGAAAGGGAGGGAAAGACAAGAAAAGAAAAAATCAGAATACTAAACTATCAAAAGTAATATTTCCCGGGCTGGGAAGGTGGCTCAGTGGTAGAGCACTTGCCTTGCATGCATGAGGCCCTGGGTTCGATTCCTCAGCACTACGTAAGCAAAAAGAAAAAAGCCGGAAGTGGCGCTGTGGCTCAAGTGGTAGAGCACTAGCCTTGAGCTGAAGAGCTGAGGGACAGTGACCAGGCCCAGAGTTCAGGCCCATGACTGGACCCCCCCAAAAAAGTAATATTTCCCAATAATAATTCTATCAAAATTCTAAACTTCTATTCAATTGATAATAGAGCTTACAAAATATACAAAGTATGAGCTAACAGAATAGAAAAGAAAACAGAGTGGGGCACCAGTGGCTCACATCTATAATTGTAGCTACTCAGAAGGCTGAGATCTGAAAGATCATTGTCCAAACCTTGTCAAGGCAGAAAAGGCAGAAAAGTCCTTAAGATCTGTAACCCAAACAACCAGCTAAAAGCTATGCTGGAGATGGGGCTCAAGTGGTAGAGTGATAGCCAAGCAAATAAGACAAGTAAATTTGAGGTTCTGAGTTCAAGCCCCAGTTATATGAATAATGAAATAAACTATTGTTCAACTCTGTGTGTGTGTGTGTGTGTGTGTGTGGCCAGCTCAACACTCTTATCTTAATAACTAGAATAAGTAGATAGTAAAACAGTAGGGATATAGAACACAAAATTTTAGTCAACTGGATGTAATTGGCACTTATAGATTATTCCACACAATGATACAATACAGATTCTATTTAAAGTATGTGGAACTTTTAATAAGACAGACAAACCATATGCTATGCCACAGCGTTTCAATAAGCTTTAAAAGATTAAGTTGTTAATTTCACCAAAATGAAATGAAATTTTAAAAAAATGATAATAAAATATCTGGAAAATACCCAAATGTTCCCAAAAAGCACATTTCTGAATAAAATGATAAAGAAGCACAATAATGAGAAGAAAATAATATAAAATTAATTAAAATGAAAGTGAAAGATATAAAATTTTAGGTAGTACAGTTAAGAGTACTTAGAAATATATAGTCTAAGTGTTTTAAAATCAACAATCTAAGATTTTGCTGGTGCCAGCAGCTCCTAGCTCCTTGGGAGGCCAATAACTGAGGATCATGGCTTGAAATGAGCTGGGCAAGAAACCCTGTAAGACTCTTATCTCTAATTAACCACCAAAAAAGCCATAAATGGAGCTGTGGCTCACATGGTAAAGTGCTATCCCTGACCAGGACAGCACCTAGGCCCTGAGTTCAAGCCCAAGGACAGGAGCCATAAATAAATAAATAAATCTTAAGCTCTCACTTATGAATATGAAACTTCACTTCTTATTTGCTTCATGATTTAAAACACCAGTACATGGGGGGGGGGGAGGCTGGGAAGTAATGTGAAGGGTAAACAAAGGAGGAGGCTGCAATGCTTGGTAAGAAATGTACGCATTATCCTGCCCATGCAATTGTAACCCCTCTGTACAATATGTTCACAAATAAAATTAAATTAAATTAAAAAAAACACCAGTACATTAAAATAACCATAAATATGTTAATAGATACAAAATACAAAGGCATAATAAGTGTTGTAAATGAGATGAATGGAGGTAGAGCTGCAAAGGAATAGTTTTTTTTTCATTAAGTTGATATCAATTCAAAATAGATTGTTAGAAAGTGATAGTTAGAAAGTTATATGTATCTCTATAGTAACCACAAGAAACTATGAAATAATCACAAGGAATAAAAATATGCCATTATCAAAATAAAATGAACTAAACATGTAAGAAATCAAATGAAAAGCTTAAGCACAGAGAAAGAGGCATGAAAAACTGTAAGCCACAGAGAAAACAAACTAGCAAAAGTCTACGATCAGTAACTCCTTCAAATATAAATGGATTAAAATCTCCTATCTAGCCAAGTACTGGTGGCTTGTACCTGTAATCCTAGCTACTCAGGAGGCTGAAATCTGAAGATCACAGTTCCAAGGCAGCCCAAGCAGGAAAATCCATGAGACGCTGATCTCCAATTAACCACTAAAAAGCCAGAAGTGGAGCTGTGGCTCAAGTGGAAGAGTGTTAGCCTTGAGCAAAAGAGCTCAGGGATAGCATCCAGGCCCTGAGTACCAATCCCAGGACTAGAAAAAAACTATCTCCAATCAAAAGGCATAGATGTGTAGAATTTTTTTTCATTTTTAAAATTGTATTATAAGTAGTTATACAAAGGGATGCACTTTCCTTTCTTTCTTTTTTATTTTTTTTGGGGGGGTCCGGTCATGGGGCCTGAACTCTGGGCCTGGGCGCTGTCCCTCAGCTCTTCAGCTCAAGGCTAGCACTCTACCACTTGAGCACAGTGCCACTTCCGGCTTTTTCTATTTGCATATATGGTGCTGAGGAATTGAACCCAGGGTCTCATGCATGCAAGGCAAGCGTTCTGCCACTGGGCCACCTTCCCTGCTTTTCTCTTTTCTTTCTTCTTTCTCTTTCTTTCTTTCTTTCTTCCTTCCTTCCTTCCTCCCTTCCTTCCTCTCTCTCTCTCTCTCTTTCTTTCCTTTCCTTTCCTTCTTTCTGTTTTTTGACAGAGTCCTACTGGTAGTCCAGGTAGGCCTGAACCTCTACATAGATTATGCTGGAATTTACAGTCCTACTTCAACCACTGGGATCACAGGCTTGCACTACCTTACCTTATCAAGACTCACTTTAAATCTAAGGAGTTTACAAGCTCAACAAGGAAAGACCATCCATACAAAAGAGGGCAGGGAGGAGTAGGAACGTGGCTCAAAGGTCCTGGATTTCAATTCTAGCAACAAAAGAAGGGATCTATATAGAGGTGGTTACACAATCAGCACATAACTATATAAGATTATGTCACCTAATAGCAATGTAACATTGTAGCAAAGTTTATGCTTTACGATGTTTGCAAGTTTTTAATTGCCTATCTCAGAATACATCCCTGTATGCCATGTAAAGGCAGACAAAATAGATTTTAACAACGTTGTAAGAAACAAAGAAGGATATTATATACTAATCAAAGGTGTAAGAGCCCAAAAGCTGAGCTGTGAGACACAAAGAGGCTCAGGGACAGCACCCAGACCTGAGGTCAAGCCCCAGGACCAGCAAAAAAAAAGCCAAACTGGGAATGTTTCCCAAGCGGTAGAGTGCTAGCCAAGCAAATAAGCTGAACTGAATAAGTGGAAGACACTATGTCCAAACACCAGTGCCACTGAAAGTGACAGAAGAAAAGATGCCCTGAGAGCTTCTCAGGCATTAACAGTCCCCATCCATTCACCCATTACTGGCTCCAGGGTATAAAACTGTGAGCTCTTGAGAAGAGGATGTTTCTAGGCACCTAGGGAAAGCTTTTTCCCAGGTTCAGCCACCAGGCACTCAGAAGCTGTACTACAGCCATGGAGGCGGGGGAAAGGGTGGAAGGGGGGGGGGGGTCCTGGACACTGCTCAAGTTGTGGTAGGTCTTTGCATCATCCACATGACACTGGTTTTCCAGCCACACAGAATGCAAGTCATGAGGCTTCCATACAGATTTCAAAGGAAGGCCTGGGAGGCCAGGCAATGTAGCAGCGTGGGTCAGCATACAGCCACCGAGAGGGAAGTGCATGAGTCTGTGACAATGAAGCTGAAGCTCTAGAGAGACTTCAGGATGTTGGAGACGCCAGGAATGTGCAAGGAAAGCTGTGGCTGGCTAGTGAAGCCAGCCCAGGAGAGAGCCAACATAGTGAGAGCTGTCACACCATAAGGAGGAAGTAGAATTCTCTGCTTGTAAATTACACTTACATTCTGAGATACTTGAGGATCGGACATCAACACAGGAGCTGTGGTGGACAAAATCATCCCATAATAGAGTCTAAGTACAAGATGAGAAGACAGCATCTTTAAAATGAAGAACGTGGTTGGGTGAATCACATCAGAAAGAAAAGCAAAACTTTAAAAATAAAAGTATGAAGGGCATACCTATAATCACAGCATTTAAGGGACTGAAGCAATAGGACCATAAATTTGAGGTCAGCTTGGGCTACATAGTAAAGTGAAAAGAACCAGATGCTGGTGGCTCATGCCTATAATCCTAGATACTCTGGAGGCTGAGATTTGATGATCAAGGTTCAAAGCCAGGGAAGTCTGAGAGAGAGGGGTAGGGAGGGAGGGAGGGAGGGAGGGAGGGAAGGTAGGAAGGAAGGAGAATAGAGAGAGAGTATGTGTTAGTCTTTAACTTCCATTTCCTGCAGGAAACATTGTTCTCTTTTTCTATTTTCTCCATACTTCAACCATGCTGTAGTCTCCCTAGTCATGTTATAATAAAATAAATCTTTGCTAGCACTGAAATAAATAAATAAATGAAAGGAGTAGAAGGAGGGAGGGAGGAGGAGGAGGAGACAACAATCATTTGGTCTCACACGTTCTTTCTGGGCACATAGTGAGGATTCACTCTCCACCCACTAGAGCTCATGCGCAACCTGTTGCCTGCTTTGGCTCAGGAAGTGCAAGCAAAATTGACATCTGTGGCCTCCATGCAGAACCTGGTCTCAGCTTGCCACTGTCTGCGGGGGCATGCAAGTGAATGCTTGAATGGGGCCTCTGTTGCAGGGACTCTGAGTGACTAACACATGCAGGGCTTGGCCACCAGTAGAAAGTGTGCAGCACTGACTTAGACACAACTCTGCCTGGTGCTAGTGGTTCATGCCTATAATCCTACTCAGGAGGTAAGATCTGGGGATCACATTTCAAAGCCTGCCTGGGCAGGAAAGTCCTATCTCCAATAAACTACTCAGAAAAGACTGTGGCTGAAGTAGATTGTTAGCCTTGAGCAAAAGAAGCAGTCCTGGGACAGTGCCCAGGACCAGAGTTCAAGCCCCAGGACTAGTGATACCCACAAGATCTGTACAATTTGGGAGGGATTGGGGAGGGAGGGAAAATAGGAGAACAATGAAGGAAGGGGGAACAAGTGTGACAAGAAATGTACTTATTACCTTCCTTATATAACTGTAACCCCTCTATACATCACCTTGACAATTCAAAAAAGAGAGCCAGGTGAGAATGGCTCACACCTGTAATCCTAACTACTCAGGAGACTGAGATCTAAGATCACTGTTCAAAGCCAGCCCGGGCAGAAAAGTCTGTGAGACTCTTATCTTCAATTAACCACCAGAAAACTGGAAGTGGCACTGTGGCTCAAGTGGTAAAGCACTCACCTTGAGCTGATGAGGTGAGGGACAGCTCCCAGACTCAGGTCCAGAGCTCAAGCTACACAACCAACCAAAAAAAAAAAAAAAAAAGAGGGAGAGAGAAAGAGAGAAAGAAAAAGAAAGACACAGCTCTGCCTTGCATAATCACATAGTTCTGATGGATTCATTTATAGGTAAAATCCCATCTGGTTGACTTCTCATTGAGACTCAAGAACACTGGATAGCATCTTGGTTTTCTCACTGCTGTATGTACAATTTTTGTTTTTATTGTAAAAATACTGTATAGGTGGGTTACAGTTGTATGAGTAAGTTAATGAGTACATTTCCTATCGATGTATGTACAATTTTAAACCCAAATTTAAGTTTCCTTGGAGCCTTGCAAAGGGTGTAAGATAAAGGTTATATATTATCCACTTGCCCAAAAATGCAATAAAAGGCTATGCAATGCTCTTAGAAACAGAAGAGTCCATGTATCCTAGCACATAAAATAGTACAAATTTGAAAAAAAAAAGTCTTCTTCTTGAGACAGAGGAAATACACCAAAATCATTAGATATGTAGAGTTTGGAACCAGACTGCCCTGAGGTTGGTCCTAACTCCAGTCTTTCCTAATCAGTAACTGTGACTTAAAACAGCTTAATCTCTTAACCTCCACTCCCCAGCCCTGTAGGGGGGTAATGAAAATACCTACTTCATACTCTGTCTAGAGTCAAATAATTTCATGAGGAGAATGTGGCATGCTGTCTGGCATATAAAATTTGATTCTTTACTGCAGCCAATATATTATTTCCAAAACAGTAATAGCAGATTCCTGCCACAAAGTGGCACTGCTATCTCTAATCACCCTTTCTGAGTCACTAAAACTTTCTCAAAATGCCAAATTAGGTAAGGATAAAAGCATTAATTAAAATGAGAAAATAGGCTGGGAGGGTAGCCTTAGTGGTAGAGTGCTTGCCTAGCATGCATGAAGCCCTGGGTTCAATACCTCACTACCACATAAACAGAAAAAGCGGAAGTGGCTATGTGACTCAAGCGGTGGAGTGCTGGCCTTGAGCAAAAGAAATGCAGGGACAGTGCCTAAGCCCTGAGTTCAAGCCCCAGGTCTGTCAAAAAAAAAAAAAAAATCTGGGTACTAAGGGGTTTCTCTGTCACATCATAGTACAGAGACTATCACAAATTCCTTTTTGCCATTTCTACTTTCTGTCTCTACTTATCATTAAGAATTCTCAGATTAGCCTGGTGGCTTGGTGGTAAAAGGGTTTAATTAGCACGCATGAGGCCCTGGGTTTGATTCTTGGTATCATGAAATAAAATTAGAAAAAAAAACATTAAAAATTATTTTTTTAAAAAGTGGCACTGTCGGGCTGGGAAGGTGGCTCAGTGGTAGAGTGTTTGCCTTGCATGCATGAAGCCCTGGGTTCAACTCCTCAGCACCACATATGCAGAAAAAAACGGAAGTGGTGCTGTGGCTCAAGTGGTAGAGCACTAACCTTCAGCTGAAGAGTTCAAGGACAGTGCCCAAGCCGAGTTCAGGACCCACGACAATCAAAAAAAAAAAAAAGTGGCACTGTGACTCAAAGTTGGTAGCGTGCTAGCCTTGAGTGTAAGCCCTGAGTTCAAGCCCCACAAGTGGAAAAAAAAAGTTCTCAAATTATGCCAGTTACAAGTGGTGGCTCAGGCTATAATAATAGCTACTCAGGAGGCTGAGATCTGGGGATCCCAGTTCAAAGCCAGCCCAGGCAGGGAAGTCCATGAGATTCCAGTTAATCACCAAAAAGCCAGAAATAAAGCTGTGGCTCAAGTGATAGAGCACTAGCCTCGAGCACAAAAGCAAAGGAGTAGTGCCCAGGTTCTGAGTTCAAGGCCCAGAACAAGCACCAAAAATTCCTCTGATTAACAGGGTGCCAGTGGATCATACCTGTAATCCTAGTTACTCCAGAAGGCACCGATCTGAGAATCACAATCAAAGCTAGCAAGAATAAGGAAGTCTGCGAGATCTCCACTTAAAAAGAGATAGGGCAAGAATGGTACAGCACTAGCCTTGAGCAAGAAATGGCCATGGACAGCACCCAGATCCTGAGTTCCAGCCCCAGTACTGGCAAAAAAAAAAAAAAAGTATTCATTTCAAATAATAAGACAAGGCCCTGGGTTCTATTCCTCAGCACCACATAAGCAGTCCCCATGACAAGAAGAAAGAAGGAGGAGGAAGAAAGAAGGAGGAAGGAGGAGAAAGGAGGAGGAGGAGGAGGAGGAGGAAGAAGGAGGAGAAGGAGAAGGAGAAGAACAACAACAACAACTGAGGCAGTACTGTAGAGCGCAGAGACAGAAGTGGTGTACACCCGTGTGATTTACAGGAGCTGCTCGAGTTCTCTGAGCCTTACCGTTTACAACCTCAACCTGAGAACAATAGCAACTAAATCACATGGCCACACGTTCAATGGTGCGGACGCCGCAGAGAACGAGAGCGGGAGGCGAG
>NW_012267322.1:969424-996226 GCF_000151885.1 Dipodomys ordii | reverse complement strand
CCCGCCTCGCGGCGGCGCCGGGCGGAGACTGCACTGGCGCCCCAGGAGCGGCAGGTGGCGCTGAGGGCTTCGGAACCCAGCGGCCCCGGCGGAGGCGCTTAAAGCTAGGGCATGTCCTAGAACCCCTACCTTTCCGCGGATCTTAGCACCGCGGTGGCCGGGGGTGAAGGAGAGAGGAGGCCCGGAATGGCCTCCTTGCAGAATTGAACTCGGCCCCGAGGACAGAGAGCTGGCACAGCCACCTGGACCACAGGACCAGGCCTCCTCTAAGCAAGGCCTTTGACCAGCTCTCGGCCACCCCAGCACAGGATTTTCTTTTTTTTTTTTAATTTTTTATTGTAAAGATACTATACAGAGGGTTACAGTTACATGAGCAAGGTAATGAGTACACTTCCTATTGAACATTGGTACCCCCTCCATTGTTTTCCCCCTACCATCCCTTCCCTCCCTACCTTCCCCGAGGTTCTTTTATTTTTAATTGTGATTAAGTGATTACATAATTTCCCAAATTTCACAGTATTGTGGAACAATGATGCTCATTTAAAGTCACAAGTTCATTCTAACTTTCCTGAGCAAATTGTCTATCACAGTTTATAACATATAACGGTGTATACATATACACCACACAGGTGATCTGCAGCATGGGGATATTTAGTAGTGGTTCGACCAGATGAGTGGGAGTTCTTTGTTTCTTAAGTCCTGTTAATTTAATGGTATCACCTAACATTTTGGATTTAGCATCCACTTATCAGGGAGACCATGTACCGTTTGTCTCTTTGCTCTTGGCTTACCTTGCTCAACATGATTTCTTCTAGCTCCATCCATTTCCCTGCAAATGCCATTATTTTGTCATTTCTAATGGCCTGCACAGGATTTTAAAGATCTGAACATGAGAGACAAGGGACTTGGTCCTGAAGTACCTGCTAAGATGACCTTGCCCACGCAGGGTTCATTTGTATCCCCCTTCTGGACCCTGGACATAGCTACATGCCACCAAATTATGTTTCAATTTCCATTGTTCTTAAAAGTAACTCAAGCGCCAGTGGCTCATGCCTGTAATCCTAGCTACTCAGGAGGCTGAGATCTGAAAATCACGGTTCAAAGCCAGCCTGGACAGGAAAATCCTCGAGACTCTTATCTCCAATAAACCACCAGAAAACCAGAAGTGGCGCAGTGGCTCAAGCCACTGAGCGCTTGCCTTGAGCTGAAGAGCGCAGGGAAAGCGCCAGGCCCAGAGTTCAAGCCCCATGACCAACAACAACAACAACAAAAAGTAACTTGGTTCTGTCAGGACAGTGCAGTCCTGTAATGCCAGCATTCAGCCTCCTGAGGTTACAGGTGTGCAACACCAGGATGCTTCAATTTACTCATTTAGGGTTAAATGCAATCATAAGGGAAACGGTTTGTTGCTATAACTAGAAGCCTAGCAGTGCTCACCAAGCAGAAGAGAAATGTAAAAGTAATGTAATCCTAGCCTGTAATCCTAGCTACTCAACAGGCTGAGATCTGAGGATCAAGGTTCAAAGCCATCCTGTGAAGGAAAGTCCCTAGGAGACCCTTATCTCCAATTAACTCTCAGAAAACTGGAAGTGGAGCTGTGGCTCAAAGTAAGAGAGTGCTAACCTTAAGCAAAAAGAGCTTAGTGACAGTGCTTAGGGACAAAACAGATATAAAGCCCTGGCTCAAAGTGGTAGGACACTATCCTACAGTTAAAAAAAAAAAAATCAAACTGGGCACCAGTGGCTCACACCTGTAATCCTAGCTACTCAGGAGGTGGAGATCTAAGATCACAGTTCAAAGCCAGCCTGGGCAGGAAAGTCTGTGAGATTCTTATCTCCAATTAACCACCAGAAAACCAGAAGTGGCACTGTGGCTCCTGTGGTATAGTACTCGCCTTGAGCTGAAGAGCTGGGGGACAGCACCCAGGCCCAGAGTTCAAGCCCCACGACTGACTAAATAAATAAATAAATAACAATCAGAGACAGTGCTCAAGCCCTCAGTTCAAGCCTCAGGACAGGCACACAAAAAAGAAGCAAGTAAATGCCTAACAGGTGTTCTCCAATGGGATGCAAGCACTGAAAAATTCTATGACTTGCTAATAGTAGACCTGGGATTCCACTGACCTAGGAATTGTGAGTGAAAGGAAGCCACAGGCAGTGAAGAGGGAGAAGGGGAAGGTGAGGCAGAGAGAGGTAGAGCCACTTCTTAGTCCTTGGTAAAACAACAGGCACCCTGCTGGCACTGAGCACAGCCACTCCGGCCGGATGTGTACATCCGGGGAACTTCCAGTTGTTTTTCACTAGGCAGCTGGAGGGGAAGGGTGAGGCTCCTCTGCTTCCTGCAATCTACCCCACCCTGGAGCTCTTGTGGCAAGTATACTGACAGCTCAGGAAAGATGGTCCTTACAGCTCCCACCACCACCATCAATCTGATGACTGACTTCCTCTTCTACATCCTTCTTGCCTTAGTCCCAGCTCACTGCTGCTGTGGGTGGGGGTAGACAAGACAGCAGTCTCAATGACTTCAGGAAGCCTTGGGCTCATCTGAGTCGGGTTGTAGGGAAAGAACCACTGGTTGTATGCCTTCCCTTATAGTTCTGGTTTTCTAAGCTAAGAAACAGGCTAGACCTCATAGGACCCTACACCACAGACCAGAACAGCCCTTCTCCAGCTCAACTCATGGCTGTTAGAAGACAAATGCAGGTCTGCCCTGTGCACACTGGGGTTTACATGCCCATAATCTCTTCCAGGTCTTCTGAGAATGACCAGGATCCTGGCCAAGTGTGAGGACCTTCCTCTTACTCTCCGCAGCCTATGGTACTGGGATGCCTTGATATTCTAGAAATCTTTCAGTTAGAATATCTTTGGCTATCCCTGATTTAGCCTGGTATAAGCTGGGCATGAGAATGTTCTAGGGGAACCAAGGAGCCCCTCTAGTGTCCCAGGGAAGTCATCAATACTGCAGACCTGCTGTGCCAGTCTGCTTCTGTCCTTCCTGATGGCAGGCACTTCAGACAACTTGAGTAACTTTCATTTCCTAACCTGTAACATAGGCACAGTATCACTTTCCTAGAATTGTTTGTGGGGGTTTAGAGGAGACTCTGTGGAGTCAGCTAATCAGCCCTGACTGAACACCTACTACACAAGAGCATAATCTAGTTCCTTGTAGACAGGAAGTATTAGGATCCATCACAACCATCCCAGGAGACCACCTGGAGAGGGGCCATATCTCCCCCCTCCCCAAAGGGAACAATATGGCATCTGCCCCTATCCAGGTGGGTAGTGCTGGGGGTAGTATCAAGGTAAGGGCACCGGTAGATCTTGGCAGAAGGAGGGAGTGGCCAGCTATACAGGGTGAACTCTAGGGCAGGATGGAGCTCAGGTCTGGGTGGAGCTGAGGATAGGAGATGGGGATAATGCTAACAGGAAGTAGCCCAGAAAAGTGGGGGAGGGGGTTGTTCATTTTCTGTTTCTTTGTTTGAAACATCTAACCCTCCCCCCTCCATCTTTCCCTCCCCCCACTTTGTGGTGCCTGGGTTTGAACTCAGGGCCTTACAGTTGCTAGGCAAGTGCTCCACAGTTTAAGCCATGCCTCAATGCCTGTGGGCATTTATGTAGCCAATCTCCCACCAGGGCAGTTCCATCCAGTCCTTTTCCTGATGCAAGCTCTCTGCATCTTCTGGCTTTGTGTCAATACTTGGAGGCACTCTTTTTTGTTGTTATTGTTCTGAGACTGGGACTCCAACTCAGCATCTGATTATCTGCTCATTGACTGATACTCTACCAACTGAATCATGCTTCCAACCCCGGGGATGGTATTCTTACAGGAGCCATACAGCCCTTCCTTGGCTCTACCCCGCTTTTCCCCCATTACATGAAAATTATGGGAGGCAATTTATTATCAACTCAGCTTCTCTCCTGGACCCCCAAAGACAAGGTTAAAAATAAAAATGGAGCCCAGCTGCAGTGGCTCATGCCTGTAATCCTAGTTATATGGGAGGCTAAGATCTGAGGATAACAATTCAAAGTCAGCCCAGACAAGAAAGTCCTTGAGACCCCTCTTATCTCCAATTAACTACCAAAAAGCCAGAAATGATGCTGTGGCTCAAAGTGGTAAAGCACTAGCCTTGAGCACAAATGCTCAGGAATAGCAAGTAGGCCCTGGACTGCACCAAAAAAAAAAAAATCAAAATAGAGTCAGTCATACCAAGATTCTACATCCCCAAATAACCTTCTGAGAAATCACAATAAGGAAGAAAATAGCCCAATTTCACACCCAGGCCAGTTTCAGTTGGCATGATAATGCACTTTTCTCTGCCTTAAGCCTTACACAGACAGCAATCAGAAATTACCTGACTATTTTCCTATTGTTTTGTCTCCCTCTTCCTATCTTATGAGGAAAGTAATTTTTTTGTTGTTGTTGTTGGTTGTGAGGCTTGAACTCAGGGCCTGGGTGCTGTCCCTGAGCCTCTTTGTGCTCAAGGCTAGTGCACTCTACCACTTGAGCCAAAGCACCACTTCCAGTTTTTTTTTGTTTTTTTTTAGGAAAGTAATATTGAAACAACCAATCTACTGCTGGTAGCTCATGCCTCTAATTCTAACTATACAGGAGATTAAGATCTGAGGATCACAATACAAAGCCGTTTGTCTGTCAAACTATCTCCAATTAACTGTTATGTGGTAAGAAAACAGAGAAGCCACATTTTAAGAGGTAAGATCAGGACTCTCTATAAGATGGACTCTCGTCACAAAGTGCTGCAGCCCTGCAAATACACTTAACACCATCAGAAAACTGAGCCATAAGAGCAGGAGAAGAAAGACAGAGCCAAGAAACAAAGCAGAAAAACAATACCAACAACCCAGATCAGCTCCAATGGAGAGCTGAAGTATGACACCATGTTGACTGGGAGAAGCACCAAGAGACAGGACACGAGCAGACAGGAGACACATGGCATGGCATACCCACATTTGAGCTGGTCTGGGCCTTATAGGGTCAGGTTAGGGGGCAGGATCGCAGGGAGCTTGAGAGCTCATGGCCCGAGGCTGGCAGGTCCAGTAACCTACTGTCCAAGACCCTGCCCCTGCCTCTAGGAATTCAGGCACGCTCATCACCTGGAAGTGGGACTTCCCTGCCTCCACTATGAAGACAAGGTGGTACCAGTTAAACCCAGTCAGTACCTTATCATCCATCATGTGGCCAAGATGGTATCAGTTAGATTCAGGATCCCTACTTCACAACCATTATGAAAATAAATATGGCGATTCTTCAAAAAATTGAACATTTGGGCTGGGAAGGTGGCTCAGTGGTAGAGTGTTTGCCTTGCATGCAGGAGGCCCTGGGTTCAATTCCTCAGCATCACTGAAGCAGAAAAAGCTGGAAGTAGCTCAAGTGGTTGAGCGCTAGCCTTGAGCTGAAAAGCTGAGGGACAGTGCCCAGGCCCAGAGTTCAAGCCCCCAAACCAAAACCAAGCAAACAAACAAAAAACAGCATTTATCTGAAAGATGGCAGAACTAGCCAGGTGCCAGTGGCTCACACCTGTCATCCTGGTTACTTAGGAGGCTGAGATCTGAGGATCACAGTTCAAAGCCAGGCAAGGCAGAGAAGTCCAGGAGACTCTCATCTCCAATAAACTACTCAAGAAAAGCGAAAAGTAGGGCTGTAGCTCAAGTGATAGAGTGCAATCCTTGAGCAAAAGAAGCTCAGGAACAGCTCCTAAGTCCTGAGTTCAAGCCCCAGGACCAGCCAAAAAGAAAATTAAAGATTACAGGACTGGATATTATAAAGGCGTCAGGACACCCATGCTCATGGCAGTACAGTTCATAATAGCTAACAACAGACAAATAGACCAATCAAGAAAATGTGGTATTACCAGGCACTGGTGGCTCATGCTTGTAAACTTTGCTCCTCAGGAGGCTAAGATCTGAGAATCTCAGTTTAGAGGGCATACAAATCTAAGTGACTCCTATCTTTAAATTGTTAGGTCTGCCTGAGAAAAATGGTTCCTTCCTCCATTGTTCTTCCTTGGTGTAGGTGTGGCTCCCTCCCTAGAAGCCCAGTATTCATAACTCAATTAAATGCTGCACTGGGGGCGGTGGGAGGTTCCCCCAGGCTCTGAAGTCTTCCCTGTGGCCACACTTCCTCCCCACCCTCTCCCTAAAAATCATTTTCCATCCTTGGTCCACCCCTTGTTTTGCCCCTTTCCCCCCTTTGCTCCTTTTCCCTTCCCCCTGCATCCCTTGCACCCCCTGCATGCCTCCATCTTGTGCAGGCTGGCAGTGTTGTAAGGTGAACTATCCCAGAAGCCACTTTTTGGCATATGGAATGTTGAAGTCTTTATTACACGTTTAGCAGGCCACAGATAGCCAGTTGTTACAAAGGCCTGCAGCCCCCAAATACACTTAACACGGTAAGGAAACAGGCCAAGAATCCCAATAAACAATACCAATAAACCAATTCAGCCCCAATAGAGAGTGGAATTGGTATGCCATAATGACCAGAGATGAGCCAGGAGACTGGAGACTGGACAGGATGACAGAGCACACGTGGCATGGCGTCTATGATGCCTAAGCTGTTCCAGGCCTAAATAGGGTCTGGGCAGGGGGGGTAGGGTCACCAGCCCCAGACACTGGACTGACAGGTTCAGCAATCTATCAGCCAAGTCCCTGCCCAGGTCTCCAGAGATCCAGTATGCCTATCACCTGGGAGGAGGGAAATCATCTTCCCCCACTGTGAAGACAAGAGGCCAGACTTTAAATGGACATACTCAGGTACCAGCAAACTTTTCCATCTAGGGAAGATAGGCCTTAACCTTCCATCTAGGGTATGCTTAGTACTCAGAGGCTGGTGATTCAAGCCATTTGGGGAGTTAATCAATGCAGAATCAGAGCATTCTCTATCTGCAAAGCTCTCCTATGTCTATGACATCAGCAATGCTCTAAAGCAGAGCCCTCCAAGATCACCCCATTGAGCCAGGCATCTGCACTTCAAAGGATGGTTATCTCATCTCTAGGCCTTGGAGCTGAGTGAACCGCTCCTCCATCTCCTACCTAGGCACCCAAATGGCTGTAAGAAATTATTTATTTAGGCTCAGCCACCTTACTTGAGTAGTATGCTCTCCCCCACAAGAAATTCTAATGCCTGAACCATGTGGTGGTCTCCTTCAGGCCAAACCTCATATGATAGTGCCAAGACCCAGAAAGGGGGAAGTATCAAGAGTCGCTCGACCCCCTCTCCTCTATCCTTCTGAGGGGTCAGTTCGCCTCCTCCCCTGCCCCAAACCCAAACTACCAAACCTTACATAAATAACCTGTAAAAAGCCAGAAGTGGAGGCATAAATGTGGGTAGTAGAGTCTGGTCTTTAGCAAGAAAGCTAAGGAGCATTGCCCAGTCCCTGAGTTTAAGCCCAGTACTGAAAATAAAAAAGAAGAAAATGTGATATATAATATTATTATGCTGAGTGCAAGTGGCTCACACCTGTAATCTTAGGAGACTGAGAAGTGAGGATCATGCCCAGGAAGAAAAGTCCATGAGACTCTTATCTCCAATAAGCTGAAGTGAAGAGGCTGAGTTAAAGTAACTTCTCACAGACATCCTGGTGCCTTGCTGGGTGGAGGGGACTTTCCACCCAGCTCTGAAAAGCCTACAGGTGAGAGGCTATTCAGAGAACTTTGCCACAGAGAATGCTCTGATTCTGCCTTCATTACCTCCCTAAATGGTTTAATCTCTGGGTAGCCCTAAGTACACCCCTATATGGAAAGTTTAAGCTGACCCCTGAGCTACTTTCTTAGTTGGAAAGTTCTATTGGTACCTGAGCTACTTCCTAATCTGGTCTGCTTTTGTTAGGGCTGGGTCTCCACTCAAGCATTTGGTTTTTGTCTTTAAAAGCTTGGTTCAAGGCGGGGAAAGTGGCTTAGTGGTAGAATGCTTGCCTAGCATGCTTGAAGCCCTGAGTTCAATTCCTCATTACCACATACACAAAAAAAGCCAGGAGAGGTGCTATCCTTAAGCCAAAAAAGCTGAGACACAGTGTCGAGGCCCTGAGTCCAAGCCCCAGGACTGGCAAAAAAAAAAAAAAACAACAACAAAACCTTGGTTCAAGCTCTGTTCTGGGCTACAGGTCTTTGAGACAGGAGTTTACCTGCAGACACTGGCTCTCCAATAGACTCCCAATTTGACCTCTCAAAATGTAACTTCTCTTTCTCACAGACTGAGTTACCTTACAATAAAACCACTCGGAAAAAGTCCAGGAATGGTGCTGTGGCTCAAGCCTCAAGACAGGCAAAATAAATAAATTAAATAAAAATAAAAGATAATATTTAAGGTAAATTAAACAGGTAGGTTTAATTGGGTAGCCGAGAACACTGAAGGAGGATCCCACACATCCATCCCAGAGGACCACACAGAGTCAGGCAGACACAGGAGAAAGATTATTATAAGGTTTATCAGAGGAGCCATATTTCCCCAAGAGAGAGCACATGGCACCTGTCCCTATCCAGGTAGCAGGAGGGTCTGGGGGATAGGAAGTGAGGTAGATGGGAGTTCAGGTGGGTCTGTGCAGAGAGAGGGAGGGGCCAGCAGTATGGAGGGAACTCCAGGAATGGGAGAGGGGCCCCGGACTGGGAGGAGTTGAGGACCAATAATACTAACAAACACCACATGGCATTTAGGTATTCAATAGATTAAATGATGAAATAAGCAGCATATTCTGTCTTACAGGCCCATGGGCTAATTGGATGGTTCTTTTTTTTTCAGGTAGTATCAACTGTTATACTGGACCCATTGCATTGTCCAAAATGGCTTCATTCCCATGTCTGGCAGTTCACGCTGTCCACTAATTGGGAGTTTTTTTAGTCTGAGTCCAGGACGCAAACGTGGTACCAGATGCTTTCATTGTTCATGAATTAGTGCTCTACCAATTGAACCATACCTCCAAATACAAGCTGGGAGTTCAGTTGAGGTTGTTAATTGGAGGTCTTGGTACTCCTCCACATTATGGTTCCCAGTGCAACTGTTCTATGAGTAAGTGTCTAAAGAAGAAGGAAAAGTTAGGTACCAGTGGCTCACAGCTATAATCCTAGCTACTCAAGAGGCTGAGATATGAGAATCACAGTTCAAAGCCAGCCTGGGCAGGAAAGTCCATGAGACTCTTATCTCCAATTAACAACCAGAAAACCAGAAGTGGTGCTGTGGCTCAAGTGATAGAGCATTTGCCTTGAGCTGAAGAGCTGAGGGACGGCACCCAGGCCCAGAGTTCCAGCCCCAAGACTGGCAAAAAAAAATTAATAAAATTAAAAATAAAGAAAAAGGAAGTAGTCAGTTGTCTTTCTAAAAGGAAGTAGTCAGTGTTGGAAGTCCTAAGAGAGACTTCAACTGAATTTGCAGACACAGTACTGCATTGATGCAAAGAGCAGTAAGTAGCAGGGTATGATAGCACATGCTGGTAATTCCAGAACTCCGGTGCTGAGGCAAGAGAATCTGAAGTCAGCTTGGACAATAGAAAACAAAACAAAAACTTCAAAGCCAAATAGTATGCCCATACTGAAAAGGAAGTAATTCTTGAAGTCCACCTTTGGAAGTTACCTAACATGAGTTAAATAAATCTCTACAGACACTCATCAATACTAGATATATTCATTCACTAACTCATGCAGAGACTTACTGCATTTGCTACTACATTCAGCTCTTATAACAAGGCATGACACATAGAAGTGCTTGGCAAATACTTGATAAATGAATGAATGAAATAATCACACTGCTTATATACCAGCCACTGGTATATAAGCAGGCTGAGATGATTTCATGACAACCTGAGATTTCATCTGGGCTTTCAAGACAGTGGGCTTGGAAGTGTATGCTGAGAAGAAGTTGGTAAGAAATAGTGACCAGTGATGAGCAACTTGTCCCATCTCTTGTTCTGCATACACATGACTGACCAATACCCTCTCAATTCCTGCTGTCTCAAACTGAATAGGGCCAAATGCCAGTAGTTCATACCTATAATCCTAGCTTCTTTGAAGGCTGAGATATGAGGCTCATGATCCAAAGCCAGCCAGAGAAGAAAACTCAGAGAAACTCTTAGCTCCAATTAACCATCGACAAGCCAGAGGTGGAGCTATGGCTCAAATGTTAGGCATGTTAGTCATGAGTGAAAAAGGTAAGGGAGCTGGATCTTGGTGGCTCATACCTATAATCCTAGCTACTCAGGAGGCTGAGATCTGAGGATCATGGTTCAAAGTCACCCTGGGCAGAAAAGTTTGTGAGACTCTTATCTCCAATTAACCACTCAAAAACCCTAAGTAAAGCTGTGGCTCAAAGTTCTAGAGTACTCGCCTTGAGCACAACAGCTCAGGGACAATATTCAAGCCCTGAGTTCAAGCCCCATAACTGACCCAGAAACAAAAAGCTAAGGGACAGGACCCCATGCCAGAGCTCAAGTACTAGTACCAGGGAACACACACACACACACACACACACACACACTAAAAACCTCACTGGATGCTGGTAGCTCACATTTTTAATCCTAGCTATTCAGAAGACTGAGATTGTTAGAACCAGGTTAAAGTAAACAAAAGAGTATTAATTAGACCAAGGAAAGATGAAATTTAACTGGGACAAACAAGTACCTAGGAATGGAACAAACTGAGTCCTGGCATTTACTGAAATTTGCAAAGTGTGTACGAATAGGGCCAAACCTGAAAGGCAGGCTCTCCCTGTAGAGAAAAACTCCACTATAATCATTGTAAGGAAAAATTCCATAGATAAAGGCTTGAAGTAAATGGGTGAGTTAAACACCAGGTTACTGGAATTTGGTAAATAACAGTGAAACTCAGAAAGATCCAGAAAACCTGGAGAGTGGTTTGATTTTGGGGTGTGATAAGTAAAAAATTTGGAATGTGGTTTTTGCTTCAAGGACTTATAACTTTGCTTATGGAGACTGTAATTGCTATTTCACTAACTTGCTTCTTTGATGGGAATATTTGGGATAAGGACTTTGCCTTGTGACTTATGGCCTTGGCTATAACTTTGCCTTGTGACTTATGGCCTTGGTTATTGGAATGACTGGAATTATAATCACCATTTTTAGTCATTAACTGCTAGTTTTGCTCCTGTAACTTGCTTCTTTGCCCATCATGAAACTACCACTGGCCACCTGTGAGTGGCACCTTCCTCCTCCCCCATGGATCTTGCCTTTAAATACCCTGAGCTATTTGACTTTATTGCTGGTCTTCACTGTCTTGGTATAGTGGAGGTCAGCCACGATGGCTAATAAACAATTCCTAGCCCTATTGACTAAGTATTGGTGATTATGGGTTTGAATCCCACCAGCCCCAGGAAAGCTGGGATATTTCAAGATCTGGGGATCTCAGTTCAAAGCCAGGTGGGGCAGGAAAGTCCATGAGACTCATTTCTCCAATTAACGTCCAAAAAGCTAGATGTATAGTGATAGTTCAAGTGGACACAGTGCTAACCTTGAGCAAAAAAGCTCAAGGACTCATCTGAGTCAAGCCCCAGAAATGTCATGCACACAAAATAAAAATCTCAATGGGGCAGGACAGTTATCAGAGGAAACTCAGGGAGATTTCGTTAGAGTGTATGTGTGTATACATGTATGTGTGTCACTTAAAGACACACAGAAACTCTTCAGTAGTCTGCAGAAAAGGCCGGGCGCTGGTGGCTCACACCTGTAATCCTAGCTACTCAGGAGGCTGAGATCTGAGGATCACGGTTCAAAGCCGTGAGACTCCTATCTCCAATAAACCACCAGAAAACCGGAAGTGGCGCTGTAGCTCAAGTGGTAGAGTGCTCACCTTGAGCTGAAGAGCTGAGGGACAGCGCCCAGGCCCAGAGTTCAAGCCCCACGACCGACAAAAAAAAGAAAAGAAAAAAAAGGAAACCACCAGGTTCAAATTAGCTTTTCTCTATAGACAGGGCTCTCCCTTATTTGAGTACTTTTTTTTTGGGGGGTCTGGTCGTGGGGCCTGAACTCTGGGCCTGGGCGCTGTCCCTCAGCTCTTCAGCTCAAGGCTAGTGCTCTACCACTTGAGCCATAGCGCCACTTCCGGCTTTTTTCTTTTTGCTTATGTGGTGCTAGGGAATCGAACCCAGGGCCTCAGGCATGCAAGGCAAGCACTCTACCACTGAGCCACCTTTCCAGCCCTCTCCCTTATTTGAATAGGCAATGTCTGAGGATATTTTCCATGTTGTCCCACTAGGGGATGATTGTTGCTGGTGTCTAGTAAGGAAGTCCTGGAGTATGGCCAAAGGTTCTACAGTTCATAGGATGGGTCCGTGCACAACAAGGAATTAGCTGGCCCAAACTGTCAATAGTGCACATTGAGGAGCTATTGGAGAAGTAACAGGAATTGCTGCGAATTAGAGGCACTTAGGAGCTGGTAGGCAAGTCTCTGTGGTTATACTTGGCCAAGAAGCTGTGTTCCCACCTACAATGGCTGGGTTTTACAAATCATACAATATTGTAGTTATTTTTGAAATCTGCATTAATTTCAGAGGGGCTTTGCTAACATGGGTAATAAACACAAACAGAAATACACAATAAGAGAAATAAAAAGATAAGAAGTTGACCAGGTTAGCTATAGGGAAAGTGATAGCTTAAAACAGGTTAATTAGACTTTGCCAGAGAACCACTCAGACATCCAGGTACAGAGAACAAAGAAAGGTTTATTGCCCGGAAAGGGGGCCGGCAAGACTCCTTCTCACAAGGGAGGAATGAGAAGAAACACGGGCTGTTGTCTGGGGTGACCTATATGACCTAGGAGGTTTAGGAGGGGCTAGAAGGGACTAGGAGGCAGAGACCCTGGTGTGGATGTGTGGGCCAGGGGCTTATTAATGGCCGACTAGGATTTATGGCTGCTGTCCAAATAGTAGATAAGGGATCCTGCAATTATCCAGACCTGAAGGTCACTCTAAGGGGCTCTTGTTACCTTATATGGTGGAAGCTGCCCCAGAGAAGTGCCATCCCAAGGTAAAGGGGGCTGGATGTTGATTATTTACTGCCTTTACTACATGGGCCTGGCGTTGCCTAGGAAGGGGGCATCCTAAACTGTGGAGAAGGGAAGGAGTGGACTAAGGGATGGGAAGAGACTCATTTTGCTAACAGAAAGAATGGTGAAACTTTTTTCTGGGCACCTGTGGCTCATGCCTTAGTCCTAGCTACTCAGCAGGCTAAGATTTAAGGATCATGATTCAAAACCAGCTCAGGCAAAAAAAAAAAAAAAAAAAAGTTGTTGAAGCCATGCACCAGTGGCTCATGTCTGTATTTCTAGCTTCTCAGGAAGATGGGAATCTGAGGATTGCAGTTCAAAGCCAGCCCAGGCAGGAAAGTCTGTGAGACTCTCCAATAAACCATTCAGAAAACTGAAAGTGGCACAGTGGCTCAAGTAGTAGAGCGCTAGTCTTGAGCTGAAAAAGAGCTGAGGGACAGCATTCAGGCCCAGAGTTCAAGCCCCATAACCGACAAAAAATAAAAATAAAAAAAGGTTGTTGAGATTCTCATCACTGACTAACTACCAAAACAGTCAGAAATAGAGATGCGGTGTGTTAGGAAACTGATTCCTGAGGGTATTAGATTAAGGAAAGAGCAGAAAATAATCTCAGCAGACCAGATTAACTTTAATGGAAAGTTGAAGAGGGACACCACAGTGACTTGAGAAGAGTCAGGAGACATGAGGCTTGGCATAGTGGAGGTAGGGGTAGGAGACTAATTAAGTAAGGGGTAATTGGTATAGACCAGGTCTCAGCTAGCTGCAAGGTTCACTGAGTTTCTTGAGTTTATGGTACAAGCCTATTGTCTGAGCAAGACTCTCGGGTGGGAGAGTGGAGTTTCATAATATTTAGATTAAAATTCCCAGGAAGGGTGGTCATAGGATAAGCCTAGGACCAATACTGAGTTGTGAGAATAAAGCAGATTCCCATTACTTGTTACTTGTGTATCAGTTGAATTTGTGACACCTGGTGCTTGGATGCTTACCTCCTCCTCTGCAGATTCAGTCAGTAGCTATTAACTTTTTTGTTTTGGTTTGGTTTTTTTTGTCCATTGTGAGGCTTGAACTTGGGTCTGGACACTGTCCCTGAGCTCTTTTCCTCAAGACTAGTGCTCTACCACTTTGAGTCACAGCACCGCTTCCAGTTTTCTTGTAGTTAATTGGAGATAAGAGTTTCACTGGCTGGGAATGTGGCTTTGTGGTAGAGTGTTTACCTGCATGCATGAAGCCCTGGGTTTGATTCCTCAGTACTACATAAACAGAAAAAGCCAGAAGTGGCGCTGTGGCTCAAGTAGTAGAGTGCTAGCTTTGAACAAAAGAAGCTCAGGGACAGAGCCCAAGCCCTGAGTTCAAACCCCAGGACTGGCAAAAAAAAAAAAAAAAAATTGGCTTCTCTGTGTTCTTATGACTGGATTTGTATCTGATTTACCATACAACACATATGCATGTAATTCCATAAAGTGGGAGGCTCCAAAATGCAGCCAGATAACTAAGTTTTACTGCATCCTGAGCTATAGAACGCAATATGGGCTTGGGGCTTCTGGAGAGGTCATAACAGGAAATGAGTGGTGGAAAAGACTGTCTTGTTAAATTGAGGCAGTGAAGACTGAACCAGTCTGGGGCTTGAACTCAGGGCTTTGGTGCTGTCCCTGAGCTTCTTTTGTTCAAGGCTAGCACTCTACCACTAGAGCCACAGTGCCACTTCTGGCTTTTTCTGAGTAGTTTATTGGAGATAAGAGTCTCACAAACTTTCCTGCTTGAGCTGGCTTCCAATCCCAGTGACAGAAGTATATTAGCCTCCTGAGTAGCTAGGATTACAGGCATGAGCCACTGGCACCAGGCCCAGAATACCTTGCTTGCTTGGTAAGCATACTACCCTTAGGAGCTCAATCCTCAGCCCAGGTTGTCTTCTTATGCAGAGAAACTTGGGTAATGTGTCTCAGAGCAACTCATCCAAAGAATTGATTATAAACTGACAGTGTCTTAAGTTATCCTGTCCTGGTTGACAACTGATACATGACACTAAATTCCTTGCAACCTCAGCACTCCAGAAGCTAAGGCAAGAGGACTATGAGTTTGAGTTTCTCCACACACACACACACACACACACACACACACACACACACACACACTTGGGAAAATAGAGAATGGAAAAGGAATAGGCTAGACTCTATTGTCAACAGGCAAGGACTATTTATTGAGGAACAGTGAGGGTCACAGACCTTCCCATGGGTTTGAAGGTTGTTCAAGGGACTGGATTTTGGGGTGGGCTTATATAGGGCTTAATAAGGAAGCATAGAATAAAAAATGGGCTATGGTCTTCTTGGGATCAAGGGTGATGTCCTTGCCAAGGCCCACAGTGGAAGCTGGGTGTGGGGGGCTATTGTCTCCTGGGGACCACGGTTGGAATGACCTGCCTGTTGACAAGCATGTGAGCACACATCTTGTGCTTTGCTTGACCCTGGGGAAGAAGGCAGGACACAATCCTTCACACATAATCCAACTGAGTTTCTTTTTTGAGAATTTATCTTTAGTCAGATAAAATAACTTCAAAGAAAGCCCTTCCAGATTGCTTCTAGGGATGAGAACAGGAGGGAAGAAGTTGGTCATACTGGGTGGCAGTGACTCATGTCTATAATCATAGCTACTCAATAGGCTGAGATCTAAGGATCACAGTTAAAGCCAGCCCAAGTAGGAAAAGTCTGTGAGACTCTTGTCTCCAATTAACCACCAAAAAGCCAGAAGTGGACTGTGACTCAACTGAGAAAGCAAAAAAGCTACAGCACCCAATCCCTGACTTCAAACCCTAGTGCTGGCACCAAAAAAAAAAAATTAAAAAGAAAGAAGATGGTCAGAATCCTTGATTCTTCTTGGTTTAAAGAATTTAATGCAACAGACAGTACACTTTATCACTTTTTGTGCTAGTTTATTAAAACTATACATTATCAAAGCATGACTGCATTTTGGTTTCTTACCCAAAGTCCTACTTATGATTACACTAGAAACACAAATCCCAGGAAGCCACACTTACCCATACTACACATAGCTGGCAGGGGAGCATCTAGACTGTTTATGGGATGGGTTGGTATGCACAGTGCCATCCTGCGTGCAGGTCCACCAGTTTGTGTGTTCACTCAGTAGAGAGTCAGACTGTCTGAATTCAAACTCCTAATGACTCACTGGCTCTGGAAGGTTCTAGAACCTATTTGTCCATATTATCATCTTTCAAATATCCACTGTTGAAGCTTTAATGTCATACGGCAAGAAAACAGAGAAACCACATTTTGAGAGGTAGAACCAGGAGTCTTTAAAATCCAGTCCCTTGCACAATCTCCAAACCCGTAGGAAGGTCTGTGAAAGAGGAGGATCCCACACATCCATCCCAGGGGACCACACAGAGGCAGGCAGGCACAGGAGAAAGATTATTACAAGGTTTATTAGAGGAGCCATACTTCCCCCAAGAGGGAACACATGGCCTCTGTCCCCATCCAGGTAGCAGGAGGATCTGGGGGATAGGAAGTGAGATAGATGGGAGTTCAGGTGGGTCTGGGTAGAGAGAGGGAGGGGCCAGCAGTATGGAGGGAACTCCAGGAATGGGAGGGGGCCCAGGTGTGGGTAGAGCTGAGGACCAAAGGTGAGCATAATACTAACAGTCTGTGTCCCTCTCTGTTCCTCAATAAACAGTTATTGCCTGTTGACACTCAAATCTGGCCTATTCCTTTTCCATTCTCCTCCATTTTCGCAGCATATGGTGCCAAAGACCTGGGTGAGGAAAAGTGCCCGGAATAACTGGATCCCCTCAGCCGGCCTCCTGATGGCCTCTCATTGAACCCTTTATCTTCTCTTTCCAAGGCCTTCTCCAACGTGAGCACGAAGCTCTCCCAGCTTACTTTGGGCTAAACAGTAACCTGAAACAACGTCGTGACCTTTTTCTTACGTAAGCAATGCATGTCTTGTGGATGGCCTCCCGGCATGGCTTCAGGTATTATTAGCCCCCTGTGTAAACCCAGAAAAGGCCTTATCTCTCCCCCTATTCTCTCTCCCTCACCCTGTCCCCAGACTCTGGATCTCAGGTGCTTTGCCTTTTGACCGACTCTACCCACCACCTAAAAGCTTCAGGACAAGGTAACCAGCCCGACACGGGGACTCCAGGAGTCCCTTCCTTCTTTCTTTTTATGGGGTCCCCAGAGAGTCCAGGAGTCTCTTCCTTGCTGACCCCCCTGACACCCTTTAATTAGGACCTTTAGGGACACCCTCTCCTAATTATTGGGATCCATTCATTTGCTTTCCCAAAGCCCCAGGGACACCTGGAGCAATGGGACAGGTTCCTGTAGTGCTACCAAATTTTCTACTTTGTCTCCCAGACATCCCCTTGGCTTGTCTGGGATCTAATTTTGAGACTCTCAGGGTGACTGATTTACAGCCAAAGAAAACTGACTTTTTTGCCTATCAAAGTTGTCCTGAATTTGGAACCTTGGATTTTACTCTTACCGATGTAAAAAATCCCCCAATGAAACAGCAAGGGGTCCAAGGTCCCCTACACCCAAGCCCTCCTCTACCTCTACCCAGAGACACCCCTCCACCATTATCCTGTTCTGCCCACCAAATCCTCCTCTACCTCCACTCCAGTGGGCCACCAGCCCCTGCCTCCTGCCTGGCTCACCAAGTCCTTCCCTGCCATAAACCTCTCAGCTATTTCCTCTAGAAAGGGAAATGTCCTTGTCTTGTAGCAGTCTCCATATCCTCCCTCCTTTCCCCCTTCTCTCTGACAACCTCCAGGCCAGAGATCATTTACTATTATATCACCTGCATTTCCACTGACAGCCCTTGGGCTTGTGCTCTTGAGAGTGAGATGCAGGCAGAGAACTCCCTCTAGGTTCCCTCTTAAAGGCTAACCATCCTGGATCAGTGGTTCCATGAGCCCAAGTCTTTTCTTCATCCTTGGTGTTGTAACTACGTTCCTCCTCTCTGTAGCCAGTCTGGATTCTCTAAATGAAAACTGTCTGCCTACTGGGAGCAGTTAGACAGATAGCATACTCCAAACAAGCCTTCATTCTTTTCTATGTCTAGTTACTTCAACATCTGGATTCTTAATTTCTTCCTAAGGCAAAGCTACTCTATGACGTTGCTATAGCCCCGTCCCCCGCTCTCCTGAGAAACCCCTTTCTCCCTCAATTCTTTCTTTCTTTCTATTTTTTTGGTCAGTTGTGGGGCTTGAACTCTGGGCTTGAGCATTGTCCCTGCGCTCTTCAGCTCAAGGCCAGCACCCTGCCGCTTGAGCCACAGTGCCACTTCTAGTTTTCTAGTGATTTATTAGAGGTAAGAGTCTCATGGACTCTCCTGCCCGGGCTGGCTTTGAACTTCGATCCTCAGACCTCAGCCTCCTGAGTAGTTAGGATTACAGGTGTGAGCCACTGGCACCTGGCTCTCCCCTCAATTCTTAAATCCTGAAGATTGACACTGATAGAGTAAAATAGACGTTGCCAGGGAACCATGCAGACATCCAGGTACAGAGAACAAAGAAAGGTTTATTGCCAGGAAAGGGCTGGCAAGACCCCTTCTCTCAAGGGAGAAGTGAGAAGAAGTGCTGGTTGTTGTCTGAGATGATCTATATAACCTGAGGTTTAGGGGGAGGGACTAGAAGGGGATAGGAGGTGGAGACCCTGGTGTGGATGTGTGGGTCAGGGGCTTCATCATGGCAGACTAGGATTTTCATTAAAAAACAAAACAAACACCATCTAAGTGCTCCTTAAAATTTTTGTGCAGAAGTGTATGTGTGTGTGAACATATTCAAAGTTATTTCAATGTAAACTGTCATCATGGTGTAAAAATTACTTGCTTTTGGACTGTATTTTTTGTTGTTGTTGGTCATGGGTCTTGAACTCTGGGCCTGGAGGCTGTCCCTTAGCTCTTCACAGCTCAAGGCTAGCACTCTACCACTTGAGCCTCAGCACCACTTCCAGTTTTCTGGTGGTTAATTGAAGATAAGAGTCTCACAGGGGTTGGGAAGGTGGCTCAGTGGTAGAGCGCTTGCTTTGCATGCCTAGGCCCTGGGTTCAATTCCTCAGCACCACATAAGCAAAAAGAAAAAAGCCGGAAGTGGTGCTGTGGCTCAAGTGGTAGAGCATTAGCCTTGAGCTGAAGAGCTGAGGGACAATGCCCAGGCCCAGAGTTCAGGCCCCACGACCAGACAAAAAAAAAAGAGTCTCACAGATTTTCTTGCTCAGGCTGGTTTGAACCATGATCCTCAGAGCTCAGCTTCCTCAATAGCTAGAATTACAGGCATGAGCCACCAGTGCCCGGCTAGGACTATAATTGTTAAAAGGAAAAATCTTTATCAATGGAAGTAGCAAAAGGAATGACAACCAGCCCTGCTCTTAGCCAGCTATAAGTCTGAAATCTAACAAACTGCTCTGTGCCCCAGCAACTTGCTGGATGGAAGTAGGGAAGAGGCAGGGAGACGGTGTGGCCAGGTGAGGGAGGTATGGCCATACCAGATCCAGATGTGACTTTAGGGCCTGGGACCCTCCCTTGGTCTTTTGTTTTGTTTTGTTTGGTTGGTGGCATGACTAGGGGCAGCACAGGACGTATCCTCTGAGGGGGAGGTGATTACCTCCAGGTGTGCCAGTTACCCAGGTGATGCAGGTACTTACTGGGAAGAGACTTAGCCAAGAGAAGGGAGGAGTCTGCTCCACCTTCCCAGGATGCACCTTATATTCTCCTTCCCTTCCCTGTAATGAGACACAACTGGGCTTCTGCTCCAAATGGAACTTTTCGGGCTCGTGGCCAGGGTTTGTTTTCCTGAGTTATTCATATTAACTGGTCCTGCCACCTTGTCAGCCTTCTGCTGGATCTCACCTGTTCAAAAGGTTCTCTTTAGAAGATAACAAGCCTCACTCAGGACACTATCTGGGAACAACCAGAGGCTTTCCTTATACCACCCTGCACTGCCCAGTGCAGACCTGGACCCTGAAGACCCCAGCCCTAGTGATTCCTCAATGCCCCCATGTGAACAGGAAGTAGCCAGAAAAGACAACGATGTCCTTCAACCTTTTCTTTTTTCTTTTTTTTGTTGGTCGTGGGGCTTGAACTCTGAAGCTGGGCACTGTCCCTGTGCTCTTCAGCTCAAAGCAAATGCTCTACCGTTTGAGCCACAGCGCCACTTCCGGTTTACTAATGGTTTATTGGAGATAAGAGTCTCATGGACTTTCCTGCCCGGGCTGGCTTTGAACCATGATCCTCAGATCTCAGCCTCCTGTGTAGCTAGGATTACAGGCGTGAGCCACCGGCGCCCAGCTTCCCTCAACCTTTTATACCCCTTCAGGGTTTCAAATGATGAGAATCTGTTTTGTATGGGAATCTGCTTTGTTCTCATAACCCCAGGTTGTACCCCTCTCAGCCCAATCTTTTTTATTTATCCAAAGATCCTAAATGAAAGACTTGCCTCTCCCAATCTTAACTGTATTCTTTTTTTTTTTGTCTTTTCTTTTTTTTGGGGGGATTGAACCCAGGACGTTGCACTTGCTAGGTAAGTGCTTTGCCACTGAGCTACATCCCAGCCCCTCTCCCAATCTTTTTATGCATATAAATATGGATAAGAAGGATTGAGTCCTGTCTTATTCCCCAGGATCAAACAAAGCACCAGGTATGTGCTCAAGTGCTTGTTTGTAGGCAGGTTATTCAGACCTTTGACCCCCGGAAACAAGAGCCCCCACAAACCAGGCAGAGCATTCCACTGAGGTCTGGGCCAAGGATACCGCCCTTGGCCCCCAAAGACAATAGCCCATTTTTATTTTCTGCTTCCTTGTTAAGCCCTATATAAGCTCAACCCCAAATCCAGTCCTTGGCACAACCTCCAAACCCGCAGGAAGGCCTGTGCCCTTGCTATTCCTCAATAAACAATCCTAGCCTGTTGATGATTGAGTCCGGCCTATTCCTTTTCCATTCTGCTCCATTTCCCCAACATTTTTAGAAGGCCTGTGACTTGCAGGCAGATTCTTGCTACAAAGACTTGCAGCCCCATGAATACATTTAACAGTGTCAGAAAACTGAACCATGAGAGCAGGAGAGGAAAGAAAGAACAGAGAAACAATACCAACAAACCAGATCAGCTCCCATGGAGAGCTGAAGTGGGATAGCTTGGTGACTAGAGGAGAGCTAGCAGACAGGAGACAGGAGACTTGGGACACGAGGCATGCTGTAATGGATCTGAGCTGGTCCAGGGCTAAATAGGGTCAGGTCAGGGGGTAGGGTCACAGGGAGCTTAAGAGTTCATGACCCAAGACTGGCAGCCCTAGTAACCTCTAGTCCGAGTTCCCACTCCTCCCTCTCGGAGGCACACCCATCACTTGGGAGGTGGGACTTCCCTGCCTCCAACATGGAAACAAGATGGTGCCAGTTAAACCCAACTCTTTATAATCCACCACGTGGCCAAGATGGCACCAGTTAGATTTAGCATCCCTATTTCATTAGACAATAAACTTCAACTCTACCTCTTCTGAATTCAGAAATGAGAAATAAAAGTAGAAGGAAGAAGCTAGAGCTGTAGCTCAATGGCATAGCACTTGTTGAACTTAAGTGAAACCTTTGGTTTCTTAAGTTGGGTTAGAGCCTCAGTCGATATAGATTAGAAAAACAGTCAGTTGGGGAATTACAATTAGATCAGATGTGAGGATGGCTAATTAACCAAAATTAGCTGCCTGATAATAAAATGGGGGCAGGAGACATCAAAGAATAAGGATCTAAGGACAAAAGAATGAGGAAATAAAGACTGGACAGTAACTCTTTGGTGTCACAATTACAGGAAACAGAAAGGAGCCCTGCCAATCAGAAAGCCAACTAGTTTTCCATATTTAATCCAAGGACAAGCTCTTCCCACAGTTCTATGCCAAGTGCTTTTTTTTCTGCCACTTGAAAGGAATCCTTCACATCCATCCCAGGGGACCATGCAGAGGCAGGCACAGGAGAAAGATTATTATAAGGTGCATTAGAGAGGCCATATTTCCCAGGAAAGGGAGCACATGGCATCCATCCCTATCCAGGCAGCAGGAGGATCTAGGGGCTGGAGGTGAGGTAGGTATGTACTAAGGTGAGTCTGGGTGAAGAGAGGCAGTAGCTAGTAGGGAGGGAACTCCAGGGCAGGGAGGAGCTCAGGTATGGGTGGAGTTGAGGATCAAAGGTGAGCATAGTGCTCACAGGGACAACTCCAAAGCCATCTCATGAATGTGCTGGGCTGGTAAGGCTGGTCAGACAAGTGCGGCTGATCAGTCTAGGGAAGTGTGGCCCAGAAACTGCAAGGCAGTTTCTTTTTTCTATTTTGTCACTGGAGGACATCTGAGAGGTTCCCTCAGCTTCCCACAAAGTTGCAGTTGCTTGAGATCCAATCATGTAAAGCATTTGAAGTTGTCTCACAAAAAGATGAAAATTTTAGCCAGGATTTATTTTAGTAAAACAGTGCTTGCTCTTCAAGCAAGAAATGGGAGTTCAAGACTAAAAATATGACTCAGCTTATTTCTGCTGGTCCTGGGATTTGAACTCAGGGCTTGAGTGCTGTCCCTGAGCCTCTCTGTATTCAATGCTAGTACTATATATTCAATGCTAGTACTCTATCACTTGAGCCACAGTACTACTTCAGGCTTTTCTTGAGTAGTTTATTGTACATAAGAGTCTCATGGCCTTTACTGCTTGGGCTGACTTCAAACTGCAATCTTCAGACCTCAGCCTCCTGAGTAGCTAGGATTACAGGCGTAAGCCACTGGTGCTCAGCTTTATCTATAGCTTTTATACTGAGATTCCTTACAGTGAAATTGGGTAGATTAAATGTGTAAGGCTCATTCAAAAGTCAGGTGACACTCAGGACTTTGTTGTTGCCAAATATGTCTTTCATTCTTTCTGTCTCTATCCATTTAGGAAAACGTTCCAGATTTCTAGTTTAATTTATGAGTCTGGCCCTTTAATATTTGCTAAAAATAGTTTTCTTGTTTCCTCATCTATCTATTTTTTCCTTTTCTTTTTTGTCAGTTGTGGGTCTTGAACTCAGGGCCTGGGTGCTGTCCCTGAGCTTCTTTGTGCTAAAGGTTAGTGGTCTATCACTTGAGCCACAGCACCACTTCCAGTGTTTGAGTGGTTAAATGGAGGTAAGAGTCTCTTTGGGGCTGGGAAGGTGGCTCAGTGATAGAGTGCTTGCCCTGAACGCATGAGACCCTAGGTTCGATTCCTCAGCACCACCTGAGCAGAGAAAGCCGGCAGTGGCTCTATGGCTTAAGTGGTAGTGCTAGCCTTGAGCTGAAGAACTGAGGGACAGTGCCCAGGCCCAGAGTTCAGGCCCCAGGACTGGCAAAAAACAAAACAAAAACAAAAACAAAAAACCTCTTTGAGACTTTTCTGCCTGGTTTGAACTGTGATGCTCAGATCTCAACCTCCTGAGTAGTTAGTATTACAGGTGTGAGACACTGGCACCTGACTTCATCTATTCTGGTTTATATTCTTATTTGTTTTTTGAGTAAGGTGATATCTCCACATTTTTCCTATTCCTACCACATTTCTCCTTGTTTCCAATAGTTAGAAAAGCTTGAGAGTTCCTTAAAGGGATATTCTGACCAATAAATAAGAACACAAAGCTGTTTATCTTTGGTGGTATGTCAACTCAGAACACAGTTTATTGTCCCAGTCTATTTTTATGGATGTGTGCATATACTACTGCTGATTTTCTAACTTGTTTCTTTTATTTTTTCCTCTTTTAGACAGGCTCTTGCTATTTTGCCTATTCTCATCTCAAACTTTTTTTTTTTTTTTTGCCAGTCTTGGGGCTTGAACTCAGGGTCTGGGTGTTGTCCCTGAGCTTCTTTTGCTCAAGCTAGTGCTTTACCTGTTGAGCCACAGCCTCTTCCACCTTTGCAGTTGTTAACTGGAGATGAATCTCACAGTTTCTTCACCTCCCCCTCCTCCCTCCCACCCCTGCCCCCGCCCGTCCGCCCCTGGCCTCTTTTTCTTTTGTTGGTCGTGGGGCTTGAGCTCTGGGCCTGATTGCTGTCCCTCAGCTCTTCAGCTCAAGGGTAGCACTCTACCACTTGAGCCACAGTGCCACTTACGGTTTTTTCTATTTATGTGGTGCTGAGTATCGAACCCAGGGTTTCATGCATGCAAGGCAGGCACTCTACCACTGAGCCACCTTCCCAGCCTGAGTCTCACAGTTTCCTTCCTGGGCTTGCTTCAACCTGTGATCCTCAGATCTCAGCCGCCTGAATAGCTAGGATTACGGGCATGAGCCATAGGTGCCTAGCTTGGTCTCAAACTTTTGATCATCCCAATTCAGTTTATCCAGTGTCAGGATTATAGATATGGGCTACCATGTCCGGTGTACTTTGAGTTTTAGAAGGCCGGGGGAAGCTTTTCAGTGTAGTATTCTTTCTCATCCCTTACAATCAATCATACAATTACAAACTCGCTACCAGGGAAGTTACTGGGAACAACTGGTTCCCAGGAACCAGTCATGGGAAAGCCCTGCCCAATTACTAAACAATAGCAATTCTGTTGTGTACAAGAAGACAGGAAATAACTAGTTGTGCTGACAACATGCCTAATATATCCACTGTGATTCTGTGTGCACTCTGTCAGCAAGGCCACACTTATCACCTGATCTGCCTTAGCCAATCACAGGTGATACACCTGTTGGAGCAAAGCTGCTGGTTGTATGAACATGAAGGGAAGGTCCATGGGAAGAGGAAGCTGATGATTTGTGAACTTAATGGTTCTCTCCTTTGTGCTGACTCATATCTTTGTAGGTACCAGTAGAACATGTGCCCAGTTTTTGAAACATATGGAAAACCCCTGCTGTCTGGATCCCTGGTAGGTTTTACCTGGGGTAATCCCTCTTACCAAGACATTCCCCCTTGGCATTTCCAACTGAGACATCATCTTTTTCCTCTTGTAGGCTTATACAGATGGTGCAGATTCACAGTTCAGTGTGGTTATAAAACCAAAATACTTTCTAAGAAAGTCGAGGCTCATCTATATTTCTGAGTAACAGCTAGTATTTAAGGAGAGCTTAGTATGTCCGCTGGTAAATCCTCAGCCCCTCCCAACACATTTCAGTAAGGTGAAGGATTACAGGTGTGAGCCAACAGTGCCCGACTAATAATAAACCTTCTTATAAACCTTCTTCTGTGCATGAAGAGTATGTCCCATCATTAGCCCCTGAGTTAAACTACCTTCCCCCTCCTCCTCCCCCCTCTTTTTTGTGGGGCTTGGGGGCTTGAACTCTGGGCCTGGAGCTGTTCCTCAGCTCTTCAGCTCAAGCTAGCACTCTACCACTTGAGCCACAGTGCCACTCCAGTTTTCTGGTAGCTTATTGGAGATAAGAGTCTCCTGGACTTCCCTGCCCAGGCTGGCTTTGAACCATGATCCTCAGATCTCAGTCTCCTGAGTATCTAGGATTACAGGTGTGAGTCACCAGCACCCAGCTAATAATAAATCTTATGAACCTTCTCCTGTGCATGATTTGTCTCTGCGTGGTCCCCTGGGATGCATTCTTATACCCACAATGATCAATTCAGAGAAATTAAATTAACACTTTATATTTCATGATTTGTTTTCATGAACTCAGAACACTTGTAGAATTAGAGACGAGCAAAACCTTTTATCTTTACAGATGGGAAACAGACCTGGAGAGAGATTTTTGGTTTATTTATTTGCTCAAGGTCCAGTCTTACTAGTGAACTTCTAAACTCTCACTTTGAACCTCTCACACAACACATATAACTTTATTTCACATATAATTTTTTCTCACAAAGAATCATTTCCCCAAATTGTATTTATTTATCTATTGATTCATGGTTAATTTTTTTTTTTTTTTTGAGACACGTCTTGTAAGTAATGTAGCTCAAGCTTGCCTTGAACTCAGGATTCTCTTGCTTTAGCCTCCATTGTGCTGGGACTAAAGCTGCACACACCATGCCTGGCTTTATTTTTATAATTGCTTTTCAATTTCTCACATACATTGCCATTTTATCTTTTTTTCACCCCTGAAAGAGGGTGAGAAAAGGAAAGAGAAAGAAAAGAACGGGTGGGGGGGGGTGAGGAGGAAAGCTGGGAAGGTGGCTCAGTGGTAGAGCGCTTGCCTTGCATGCATGAGGCCCTGGGTTCGATTCCTCAGCACCATATAAACAGCAAAAGGCGGAAGTGGTGCTGTGGCTCAAGTGGTAGAGCACTAGCCTTGAGCTGAAGAGCTGAGGGGCAGCGCCCAGGCCCAGAGTTCAGGCCCCAGGACCAGACCCCCCAAAAAAACAAAAGAACGGCGGAGGTCGGGAGGGCGGAGACAGGAGGATCACGAGCCTGAGGCCGGACCACGCCGTGACCCCAGCTCGCCAATGAAACGCAGACGAAGCAGGGCTGGGGGCGTGGCTCGGGCGGTGGGAGCGCCGGCCCCGTGGGCGTGAAGCAAGGAGGTCAGACCGCAGAGCTGCCACGCAAAGGCCCGGAGCGGGCGGACGATTAAACGCGTCACCAGAAACTCGCTTCCTTTGGAGCACCTAGAAAGTGCGCGGGCCTCACCGAAGGCTGCCACCGAGGCCTCCGGAACTGTCGCCTGGACCCACACGGCGACTGCGCGTGACGCAACTTCCGCTATCACGATCTCTCCCCTTCCCCCTCCCTTGCCCGCGGGCCGCTGGCTTCAATGACGGCGGCGGGCGGGGCGCATGCGCGAGCCCCGCGGCGGTGAACGAGCGTCGGGGATTTCGGTCCGCAGTTGCATCGCCGGAGCGGCCGTGGCGGGATGGTGTAGCCGGTTCTGCGGGCGGGC
>NW_012267322.1:965132-966673 GCF_000151885.1 Dipodomys ordii | reverse complement strand
GGTCTCTCCTGCCCGGGCTGGCTTTGAACCGCGATCCTCAGATCTCAGCCTCCTGAGTAGCTAGGATTACAGGCGTGAGCCACCAGCGCCCGGCTCTTCTTTTCTTTTCTTTGCCAATTCTGGCACTTGAACTCAGGACCTGGGCACTGTCCCGAGCTTCTTTGGCTTAAGGCTAGCACTCTACCACTTGAGCCACAGTGCCACTTCCAGCTTTTTCTGTTTATGTGGTACGGGGAATCGAACCCTGGGCTTCATGCATACCAGGCTAGCACTCTACCACTAAGTCACATTCCCAGTCCTCCATCCTATTTTCTTAGTTTCCGTTTTAGCAGCTTTCAACTTAAACTTCTACTCTAGGCTAGTCTACCTTTGCTGGGTGTTGGCCTATTGGTTCTGCTTTTTCTCATTACACCATAGGAGTGGACAGTACTTTACAGAAAAGCTCTACTCCTTCCACTCGCCTCTTCTATTTCAATTCATTGTCTATCCCAGCCAGGAATTTAGCAAAGCATGAGCTAATTGGAAAAGGTGTATCTTACAGTGTCTTAGTAGTCTATGTCATCTGCTGGGTTATCTTTTTCAACATATAAAATTACTCATACTTTGATCATCTATACATTTATAAGAAATCTTTCTTATCTTTTTTTTTTTTGCCAGTTCTGGGGCTTGAACTCAGGCCCTAGGCAAACTCAGGCCCTAGGCACTGTCCCTGAGCTTCTTTTTGCTCAAGGCTAGCATTCTACCACTTGAGCCACAGCACCACTTCTGGCCTTTTCTGTTTATGTGGTAGTGAGCAATTGAACCCAGGGCTTCATGCGTGGTAGGCAAGCACTGTATATTACTAAGCCCTGTTCCCAGCCCCAAGAAATCCTTTTTTTGGGGAGAGGGGTCTCAAAGACTCCTGGGTAAGGGTTGAGTGCAACCCTCCAGGACTTTAATAATTATTATGTTACATTATTATTTTTTTTTTTGTCGGTCATGGGGCTTGAACTCTGGGCTAGGGCCTTGTCCCTGAGCTCTTCAGCTCAAGGTGAGTGCTCTACCACTTGAGCCACATCATCACTTCCAGTTTTCTGGTGGTTAATTGGAGATAAGAGTCTCTTGGACTTTCCTGCCCAGCCTGGCTTTGAACCACAGATCTCAGCCTCTTGAGTAGCTAGGATTACAGGCTTGAGCCACTGGCTTTGTTACATTATTTATAGAAAAGGGAGGTTTTAAGGTTGTTTTTTAAAACAAATTTTGGACCTTTTTTCTTTTTGAAATTTTACCTTTTTTTTGAGGAACTTGAAACAGGAAATGGGCTTGGAGGAAATATTTAGAGCAAAGAAGAGTTGAGCTGGGATTTCTGGTGTGTTCTTATAACCCTGGAACTCTAGAAGCTGAAAGCTGGAGGATCTAGAATTCTAAGCCAGGCTGAACTATATTGTAAGAAAACTGACTCAAGCCGGGCGCTGGTGGCTCACGCCTGTAATCCTAGCTACTCAGGAGGCTGAGATCTGAGGATCGCGGTTCAAAGCCAGCCCGGGCAGGAGAGACCGTGA
>NW_012267322.1:960669-964132 GCF_000151885.1 Dipodomys ordii | reverse complement strand
GTTTTCTGGTGGTTTATTGGAGATAGGAGTCTCACAGTCTCTCTTGCCCGGGCTGGCTTTGAACCGCGATCCTCAGATCTCAGTCTCCTGAGTAGCTAGGATTACAAGTGTGAGCCACCAGCGCCCCGCTACTTGGCATTTTTGAGAGGAGGTAACTATGAGCAAAGGCTTGTGGTAGAAAGTTTCAAAATGGGAAATGAAGGCTTAGGTCCCGGCCCTGTTCAGTAGAGTAAGGGAAGGTTTTGAGAGGAAAAGAATTTGTCAGAAACTCTAGATGGGTTAAAGGCTAGAAGGAATGTTGTTCTAAGGTAGAGTTGGGCTTGGGTTGGATAAGGTGGAGTGTCATGTAGGTTTTAACTCTTGGTGGCAGGACAGCTAATATAGTTGATTTGACTTGATTGGTTGGGCCACCAGGTAGTCAACTTTTTGTTTTTTATATTTTGAGGCAGAATCTCACTGTCAGCCCAAGCTGGCCTGGAACTTAAATCCTCTTGCTTCAGCCTCCGCAGTGGTGGAATTGCAGGTGTACATCACATAGCTGGCTGGTGGTCAACATTTAAGGAATACATATGTGTCAGGAAGTGCATTCAGGGTTGTCCATAACTCAGTATTGCAGTCTGGTAGGGGAGCAAAACAGACAGGATGGTTTGATACCTGTAGAAGATGAAGTTTGTGAAGGACATTAGCACATAAGATAGATTCTAAATGAGTTTTCCGGAGCCAGTTTCTGGTGGAGGGAAGAGCCATGTGCAAAACCATGGGGATAGGAATGCGATTCTATTAGCTTCCTCAAGTATAGGGACAGTTTGGAGGAAGTTGTCTGAGGTGGAAAGGGATGGGTTACAAAGTGCAGCCTCCTGAAGAACATGGATTTTACCTTGCAGGTGGGCAGCTGAGAGTTTTAAATGTGAATGATGTTTATATCTGGGCTGATGTGCCATTGTTAACTAAAACCAAACGTTCCTTTTGTTTTTATTCAGTGCTGCGTCTTGAATCCAGGGCCTTGGTATTCCTAGACAAGGACTCCACCATTAGCTGCAAGCTACAATCCTAATCCCAGTCAAGACTTTTTTTTTTTTGGTTGGTGGGGCTTGAACTCTGGGCTTGGGCGCTGTCCCTGAGCTGTTCAGCTCAAGGTAAGGGCTCTACCACTTGAGCCATAGCATCACTTCTGGTTTTCTGGTGGTTAATTAGAGATAAGAGTCTCATGGAAGCCCGGTGCCCGTGGCTTATGCCTGTAATCCTAGGTACTCAGGAGGCTGAGATTTGAGGATTGGAGTTCAAAGCCAGCCTGGGCGAGAAAGTCTGTGAGACTCTTATTTCCAGTTAAGTACCAGAAAACCGGAAGTGGTGCTGTGGCTCAAGTGGTAAAGTGTGCTCATCTTGAGCTGAAGAGCCTGAGGGACAGCGCCCACAACCAAAAAACAAAGTCTCATGGACTTTCCTGCCCAGGCTGGCTTTGAACCCCAGTCTTCTGATCTCAGTCCCCTGAATAGCTAGGATTGCAGGTGTGAGCCACTGTCACCTGGTTCCAAACAAGACTTTTTTGAAGTTTCATCTGAAATATCTTCTTATTCAATGACAGATCATTGAGAATTAGGTTTCTAGTTGGGGTAAATTACCAGCTACACATAGACCATGTATACAAAGAATGCTGTTTAGATTTGCCTAGTCATCTCTGTCCACTGGTCCCTGGGCAGTGGAAAGGGAGTTCCTGTAATCCAACAAGCAGGAGGCTTAGGCAGGACCATCATCTGAGCCCCAGGAGTTTAAGACTAGCTTGGGAAACTGCAAGATACCCTTTCCCTCTCAAAGAATGAGAAAGTGTTTAGAAGCCTAAAATAACAGTATCAGAAGAAAGCAACTGATACATGGTAGAAGTAACTGTTTTTTTGTTTTTTTTGGCTGCTTGGGCTCTGAAAGCCAAAATGAGACACACTTGGACTTAAGCAGCAGATGTAGGTGCCCTGAGGCTGCTAAGCTAATAGCTGTAACAGGTAATTGTACTTGGGCACCTCACTGGATCTTACAGAGCTGCCAAACTGTAGAATTTTCTAGAAAGTTAGAAGCATACTTTCAAGGAACTCATGAATGAGGGAATCAACAAAAATATAAAAATGGCTGAGTGTTTGAAGATCTAAGTTTTTAATCTGCACCTCAAAAGGATGTTGAAATAAATTGCTCATTTAGTTGACAGGTTAGCTAATGTTTTACCAAGCAATGAAAGTCATTACCTTTCTTTTTTTTTTTTTTGGTCCAGTCGTGGGACCTGAACTCTGGGCCTGGGCGCTGTCCCTCAGCTCTTCAGCTCAAGGTTAGCGCTCAACCACTTGAGCCACAGCGCCACTTCCGCCTTTTTTCTTTTTGCTTATGTGGTGCTGAGGAATTGAACCCAGGACCTCATGCATGCAAGGCAAGCGCTCTACCACTGAGCCACCTTCCCAGCCCATTTACCTTTGTTTTCTACCAGCTGAGACAGCTGACATCTTTGCTGGAAAAAAATCCCCTACATCTTAGTGTGTAACTTTATAGTGATCAGGAATAACTGGTAAAGATGGGCTCTGGTGGCTCATCCTGTCATCTTACCTAATCAGGAGGCTGAGATCTGAGGATGGCAGTTTGAAGCCAGCCCAGACAGGAAAGTCCAAGAGACTTTTTAATTAACTCCCCCCCCCACAAAAAAAAAAACCCAAAACAACAACAACAACAAAAAAAGCATGGAAGTGGAGCTGTGGCTCAAGTGGTAGAGTGCTAGCCTTGAGCAAAATCTGAAGGACAATGCCCTAGCTCTGAGTTCAAGCCCCAGGACTGTTGTGTGTGCATGTGCACATGCATGTGCACACACATGCAAGTAACTGATGTAACTGGGCACTAGTGGCTTATAACACTAGCTACTCATGAACCTGAGCTCTCGGAGTCTCAGTTCAAAGCTAGCCCTGGCAGGAAAGTTTGAAGTAAGACTTCAGTTAATCAGGAAAAAAAAAGCAGGAAGTGGAGTTGTTACTCAAGTGGCAGAGTGCTAGTCTTGAGCAAAAAAAGCTCATGGGCAGTAGTTCCCAGGCCCCAGGACTGGTGAGTGCCCATGTGTATACAGGCATGGAATAATGAGTATGGCAGGCAGAAGTACAATGCTTAGAGAAATAATTTTGGGGTGGGCCCGAGAGAGTGGTCAATTATGATTGTTATCTGATATTTTTCTTCTTTATTGTTTCTTCTCCTCCTTCTTCTTTCTTCTTCTTTTTCTTTTCTTTTTTTTCTTTTCTTTCACAGTTGTGGGGCTTGAACTCTAGGCCTGGTTACTGTCACTGAGCTCTTCAGCTCAAGGCTAGAACACTACCACTAGAGCCACAGTGCCACTTCTGGCCTTTGTATTTTTTTTTGTTTTTGTTTTTACTGTTTATATGGTGCTGAGGAATCCAACCCAGGGCCTCATGTATTGGAGGCAACCACTTGACCACTCTGA
>NW_012267322.1:947516-957549 GCF_000151885.1 Dipodomys ordii | reverse complement strand
GCTGTAGCTCAAGTGGTAGAGCGCTCGCCTTGAGCTGAAGAGCTGAGGGACAAGCACCCAGGCCCAGAGTTCAAGCCCCACAACCGCCAAAAAAAAAAGATTAGGAATTAACTTTTTTAAAAAAAGTTAAAAGGTAGGGGCTGGGAAGGTGGCTCAGTGGTAGAGTGCTTGCCTTGGATGCATGAGGCCTGGGTTTGATTCCTCAGCACCACATAAGCAAAAAGAAAAAAGCCGGAAGTGGCGCGATGGCTCAAGTGGTAGAGCGCTAACCTTGAGCTGAAGAGCTGAGGGACAGTGCCCAGGTCCAGAGTTCAGGCCCCACCACCAGACCCCCCCCAAAAAAAAAAAAAAAACCAAACAAAAAACAGGGAAAAGTATCTAGGATTATATGTGTGAGCCACTGGTTCCCAGCTGTAAATCGTATGTCTAACATAAAGAATTCTCAAAAACTCACCAGTGGAAAAAAAAATCTAGTTAGGAAATGGATATAGAGCACATTGAAAGGTAGTCAACATCACAAACTGGGAGGGAAATATAAACCAAGTTAAGTGCATAACACACTTGCAAGAATGACTAAAATAAAAATACAGTGGCAGTATTAAAAGCTGGAATTGTTGGAGGAATGTAAAATACTGTAGCTATTCTGGAAAATAGTTTGGTAGTCCTTCAAAAACAGAGTACTTATATAAATTAACAGCTGTATTCCTGAGCATTTGTCCTAGAGAAATGAAAGATTGAATTCACATAAAAACCTGAACATGGTTGTAACAACTTTATTTGATGGATTGATTGTGCATGTGCTGACACTAATGTAAGCCATACCGCTACTTCTAGATTTTTCCTATAAACTGGAGTTAGGAGTCTCATGGACTTTTCTGCCTAGGCTGGCTTTGAACTGTGATTTCAGCCTTCTGAGTAGTATTCCAGGTGTGAACTACAAGCACTGAGCACAACTTTATAGTACCACACAGGAACTAAAATGTCCTCTCAGTAGGTAGATGTTGAAAAACTGGTTCATTGATACTGTGACATTCCACTAAGTGGAAAAAAGAAATGATGTATTGGTACATGTGACATTGAATAAAGTGTCAAGAGAATCATGTTTAACTGAAAAGTCAATCTCAAAAGTCTCATTGTTTAGATTGTTTGCATAACATTCCTGAGGTCACAAAATGATGCAGATAAAATCAAGAGTGGCTGCAAGGGAATGGAAGGTAGTAGATGTGGTAGGTATGACTAGGGGGATAAGATGGAGGAATCTACATATTAATGGCATAATTTTAAATGTTGAACAAGATGGTAGTTTCACAGAACATCATGTGATAAATTAGAATGGCGCTATATATACATATATGGTACGTGTCCTAGTTTTGGTATTATACTTAAGCAGTGATTAAGGGAAACGATGAAGGGGCCACACTATGTTTGTACTACCTTTACTTGTGAAGTTCTTCTGAACTTATTAATAGTTAAAGATAAAAACACTTGTTTCAGAGCAGATATTTGTACATGTTTATTAAAACATTGTTCTTAGTAATCAAGATAAAAATAGCTTAACATGTCCAATGGGATTGATATGAGATAATCAAAATAGGATCTATACAGAGAACTATAACAGCTGAAAAAGGAAGAAAATTCTGACAAATAATAGAAGAGGAATAAGCCATGGAGATACTATGCTAAGCAAAATAAGTCAGTCACAAATGACAAATAGTGTATGATTGTTTTGTGTGTTCTACACATTATTAAAATTCTTTAGACATTGTAGGCCTGCAATGGGGAGTAGTTTTTTTAGTGTTTATAGTTTTGCAAGATAGCATAAAAAATAGGACATAGACTTAAGGTGGTACATTTTATGCCATATTTAACCATACTTAAAAATATACTATTGGGGCTGGGAAGGTGGCTCAGTGGTACGGTGCTTGCCTAGCATGTATGAAGCCCTGGGTTCGATTCCTCAGTACCACATATACAGAAAAAGCCAGAAGTGGAGCTGTGGTTCAGGTGGTAGAGTGCTAGCCTTTAGCAAAAGAAGCTCAGGGAGAGTGCCTAGGCCCTGAATTGAAGCCCCAGGACTGGCAAAACAAACAAACAAAAAAACAAAAAAAATTATCAAGTTGAATAAATGGATAAAATAATTAAAAGTTCTATAGTGCCAGGCACTGGTGGCTCATGCCTATAATCCTAGCTACTTAGGAGGCTGGGAATCTGAAGGTTGCAGTTCAAAGCCAGCCTAGACAAGGAAAGTCTGTGAGAGACTCTTACCTCCAATTAATCACCAGAAAAGCAGAAGTGATACTGTGGTGAAGTGGTAGAGCTCTCAACTTGAGCTGAAAAGCTCAAGGCCCAGGCCCAGAGTTCAAGCCCCATGACTGACCCAAAAAAAAAAAAAAAAGTTCAACAATGACAGGAACCTTCCATAGCCTGAAAATAAAATCCTCATAATTAAAATTATATGAATGTTGGAAGGGGTAATATTAAGATGCATTGTACTCACAAATTGATAACATGGAAATCCCCAAATTATAATTACAATAAAATAAATGTTATATATTATCACATTGACAGTTTTATGAACATGGCTACTTTCCGTAGTTGTTATATATAATATAAATTTTTAGCTTAAATATCTTTTTAAGTTTCAGATAGAATTTAATGAGTTATATACTGTATTGTTCTAAAGATTGGTTTTCTTAAAATCATTTAACTTTGTGTGGTATAAGTTTGAGCAAAATCCTCAACTATATTAAAACATGATTTACCTATATTCTGTTTATGAGTTTTAAATAGAGCAAATATTTGTGTTATCTTAGAGAAATTCAGTTCCTGGACTCTTGCTTTCAATAGTAAGAATAGCCTAATATTTTCTTTTAAACTATTTGGGGAAAGTTGTTGCTTAGAAATTCATGTGCCAATATATTTTTTTCTCCAATTTACTTTATTGGGTTTTTTTGTGTGTGGGTCACGGAGCTTGAACTCTAGGCCTGGGTGCTGTCCCTCAGCTCTTCAGTTCAAGACTAGCACTCTACCACTTGAGCTACAGCACCACTTCTGGTTTTCTGGTGGTTTATTGGAGATAAGAGTTTCACGGACTTGTCTGCCCTGGCTGGCTTTGAACCTCGATCCTCAGATCTGAGTAGCTAGGATTACAGGTGTAAGCCACCAGCACCTGGCTTTATTGTTGTTTTAGAGGTGTTATACAGTGAGGTTACCTTTACATACATCAGGTAATACATACATTTCCTTTTACATAGTATCATCTGTTTCCTCTTTCTCTCCCATTCCCTCTTTCCATCTCCACTCACAAGTTGCATAGTTCACTTTCATCAATGTCTGGTACAGCCAGTATATTCCACTGCCTCACTTTTTTCACTCATTTTCCTCTGATTCTGTGCCCTTCTTCCACCCTTCCACAGATGTGGAAATGAATATACTGTATATAAGGAAAATAATATAAAGTCGACAAAAAAGAAAACAAATTTAAGGAAAATGTCCTTTGTTTTCATATCTTTGAAGTTTGTTTCAGAATGTATATTATTTTATATACCTTTAAGGAGGTACTTGGGTATTGCACCTTTGTGATTCTCTCCCACAATTATCCTTTTTTGGTCCCGTTGTATGTGGGTATCTAGAATTCTGTGTATTTTGTCATATCCCAGTGTTTTTAGATCTAATTTCCTCATCTCAGGGAGAACATTCACTAATTGTCTCGCTGATCTTGGCTTATCTCATTTAACATGATTTGTACTAGTCCCATCTATTTCCCTGAAATTGACATTATTTTATTCTTTCTAATGGCTGTGTAAAATTCCATTGTACAACATTTTTTGGATTCACTCATCTATTGTGGGGCATCTGAATTGTTTCCATATCTTGGCTATTGTGAATAGTGTGGCAGTGAACATGGATGCGCAGGTATCCTTATTATATCCTGGCTTGTAATGCTCGGGGTAGATGCCAACCATGTCTTAATATATTAATGTAGAATATATTAAAACTAAGCTGGAATTTTGAACTGAATCACCAAGATAAAATTTTAAAGTATATTAAAACTCCAGTTTCCATGTTTAGATATCTTTTTTTTGATACTGTGAATATTCTTATAGTTTCATTATTTACAATCAGAAAAGAAAACTAGCTCCCCCCCGCCTCGTTATGGGGGCTTGAACTCAGGGCCTAGGTACTGTCCCTGAGTCTTTTTGTGCTCAAAGCTTCTTAGCACTCTACCACTTGAGCCACACACCACTTCTGGCTTTTGTTTATGTGGTATTGAGGAATCGAACCCAGGGCTTCATGCATGCTAGGTAAGCACTCTACCTCTAAGCCACATTACCAGCCCAAGAAAACTAGCTTTATAAAAGTGACAATTACATTTTATGAGCATAGATAATGTACCATCACAAATCACCACAAATTTTCTCAACAGAAAATTAGTCTGTCTTAATTTTTCTTTTACATTGTGCCATAAAACAAAGAAAAGGGCCGGGAATATGTCTTAGTGGTAGAATACTTGCCTATGCATGAAGCCCTGGGTTCAATTCCTCAGTACCACATACACAGAAAAAGTTGGAAGTGACACTGTGTCCCAAGTGGTAGAGAGCTAGCCTTGACTAAAAGAAGCTCAGGGACGGTGCCTAGACCGGAGGAGGAGGGGGAGGAGGAGAGGGAGAGGGAAACAAGGAAGAAGGGAAGGGGGAGGGGGAAGAGAAAAGGAAGAAAAGTATTTCTTCAATTATATTTGATTTTTCAACTTTTCACTTGACTTAGATTTTGATTGATATAGGAGGTACCATCTAGGATATCCTGTACATGTTGTCATGGGTTGCCAATATATTTGGCTATACATTATTTCTTTTTTTTTTGTCGGTCGTGGGGCTTGAACTCTGGGCCTGGGCGCTGTCCCTCAGCTCAAGGCGAGCACTCTACCACTTGAGCTACAGCGCCACTTCCGGTTTTCTGTTGGTTTATTGGAGATAGGAGTCTCATGGTCTCTCCTTCCCTGGCTGGCTTTGAACCACGATCCTCAGATCTCAGCCTCCTGAGTAGCTAGGATTACAGGCGTGAGCCACCAGCGCCCGGCTGGTTATACGTTATTTCTAGGAGCATTTCTTCAAATGTTGTTTGACAGAAAGTGCATTTAAACTAGTCAGCTTAATAATGCAGATTGCCCTCTTTAAACAGAATCCACAAAAGCATATACAGAACAAAGGCAGAGGAGGGGTGAACATGTTTTTCTTGTCTCATTAAGTTGTGATATAGGTCTTCTCTAGTTTGAAATCTGAGATCTAATTCAGTATCTCCCTTAGTTAACCAGACTATAGATTAAATTGAAGTTTGAACTGGTTTTCCTAGCTCATGCCTGTAATCCTAGCTACTCAGGAGGTTGAGATCTAAGGATCGTGGTTCAGCCCCAGCAGAAAGGTCCCTGTGAGATTTTGTTTTTGTCATGGGGCTTGAACTGTGAGCTTGGGCGCTGTCCTGAGCTCTTCAGCTCAAGGCTAGCACTCTACCACCTGAGCCACAGTGCCACTTCCTGTTTTCTGGTAGTTAATTGAAGATAAGAGTCACACAGACTCACTAGCCTTGAGCAAAAAGAGCTGAGGGACTACACCCAGGCTCTGAATTCATGCCCCAAGACTGATAAAACAACTACAACAAAAATGACAAAAACTGCTGATTGTAGGACTTCTCAGCCTTTCTAATCACTTAAATTTTATTCATGTTTGTGTATATGTGTGTATTTGTGTGTGGATGCAAATAAAGAACTACTTAATGAAAAGTTTATGTTGCTATACATGTTTATGTGCATTAAGTACATGAATGTTTACAGTCTCCTGTTCCAATCTGTTTCTCTTCAGAACACTGATGGCAAACAAGAAACATTACCACACATAAGATGTTAGTAAAATCCATGAGTCACAATTACTTACTTTCTTTTGGTACAATGAGTTTTGCAATTTTATTTCTTATGATAGGTCATTTTGTCAGATACTGTGTATTCAAAGCTCTAAATTCTTTATAATACAGCAAGTATTTCTTTAAGAAGATAAGAAATATTTAACCATCCTTTTTTTTTTTTTTTTTGCCGGTCATGGGTCCTGAACTCTGGGCCTGGGCACTGTCCCTCAGCAGTTCAGCTTAAGGATAGAGCTCTACCACTTGAGCCACAGCACCACTTCAGGCGTTTTCTGCTAACGTGGTGCTGAGGAATTGAACCCAGGGCCTTATGGATGCGAGGCAAGCACTCTACCACTGAGCCACCTTCCCAGCCCCTACACAATTTGAATTTTTTAGTAGCACTATTTTGGTAATACCACTTTAATTTTAGTTGAAAGTGTAGATAAAGTATCAGCCAGGCTCATTTTCCAAAATGTGTAGCCAGAAAGTTTTCACTTATAATTTAACTAACATTGTTGCAATTTGTAATTATTTACTATGTACAGGGCACTATTCAGTAGTCATTTCTATTGTTTCTATGAATTCCTCTAACTTCCAAGATTGTATTACTAACTTCTACCATTGAAGAAACTGGGCTTAGAATAAATTGAGTAAGATCACACCAGAGGTATTACCAACTCTAGAACCAAAGTAATATGTGTTCTACCATGTGTGCACAAATGCCTATTTTTAGCATTCTTCATTTCTTTATGTACTTAGGTCTATGCTTAATTTAAACAATCTGGTCTTAGAAAAAGACACAGAGTTATATAGGATATAGATTGTTCCAACCATCTAGTTGTTTTCTTTATTTTTTTTCTTTTTTGGTCGGTGGTGGGGCTTGAACTCTGAGCTTGGGTGCTGTCCCTTAGCTCTTCAGCTCAAGGCGAGCTCTTTACTGCTTGAGCTACAGCGCCACTTCTGGTTTTCGAGTGGTTTACTGGAGATAAGAGTCTCAGGGACTTTCCTGCCTGGGCTGGCTTTGAACCGAGATCCTCAGCTCTCAGCCTCCTGAGTAGCTAGGATTATAGGCGTGAGCCACCGGCGCCTGGACCATCTAGTTATTTTCTAAAAGCTTTCAAGGAATCTGTTTTGTTACATGTGGAAACCATGGGCAATGGTGACAAAGTAAAAGTCAAGGTTTGTATGTAATAAATCATTTGGTTTGATTATCTTTTATTTCTGGATTATGTATTGGCAGTAATAACTATCAGCAAGCATATATTTGTCTTTAGATGTAAATAAATAGAGCATTGGGATTCTTATACAAGCTAGGCAGACAGACCCCTTAGTTGACACACCAAGATGGACAATTAATTAGCTATATCTGCCTATTAGATAGGAGATGCAAAGCTTTCAATTCCTCTAGATGATTAAACCGTTTGGCATTGTCAGTCTTCCATTAAAATTGTGGCATTTTACACTAAAATAAATATGCTTACATTAAAAACAAATTAGCTTGACTGTTGTTTAAATACCTGTAGAACTTAATATAATTTTCTGTAAGCTGCTTTTGTGACTTGATCTAATTTTTTTCTCTTCACAGGAGTATGTAAAAGGAATCTGTGAACCTGAGCTAGAAGAAAGAGAATGTTATCCTATAGCCATGCATTGCATTTTTGTTGGGGCAGAGAACCTGTTTCTGAAGAGCTTGATTCAGGATACTTGTGCTGACCTCTGTGTCTTAGACATTGGTCTTCTTGGCATCAGAGGAAGTGCCGAAGCTGTGGTCATGGCCAGGAGCCATATTCAGCAATTTGTAAAGCTCTTTGAGAATAATGAGAATATACCCAGCAGTCAGAAAGAATCAGAGATAAAAAGGGAATTCAGACAATTTGTTGAAGCCCACGCAGACAATTATACAATGGATTTGTTAATTTTGCCCACTTCCTTGAAGAAAGAACTTTTAACACTCACACAAGGTGAAGAGAATCTATTTCAAACAGATGATGATGTTATTGAAGTTAGAGATGACCAACAACCAGGGTTTACACAGAATACTGACACAGAGATGAATATTACTAGAGATGAAATTGTTATGCAGGAAGATGCAAGAGATAAAGCTGGGACTCCTATTTCTGAGCTTACAAAACAAATGGACACAGTCTTTTCTAGTTCACCAGATATGCTTAAAGTTCCAGTAAATGGGGCTAGTCCAGATGAAGAGGCACTTTCCAAAGAGAGAGCTTGTTACAAAAGGAGATATTCTGATTCGGAGGAAAGGCATACCAAGAAGCAATTTTCTTTAGAAAATGTTCAAGAAGAAGAGCTCTTACATGGTGATAAGGCATCGGCTGGAAATGTAATTATTGATTTATCTGATTCTTCTACTGAGGTAAATTTAAGTCCAGATATAAAAGACACTACTGAGGAAATGGAATACAACATCCTTGTGAACTTTTTTAAAACTATGGGCTATTCACAAGAAATTGTTGAAAAGGTCATTAAGGAGTATGGGCCTTCTACTGAACCATTATTACTCTTAGAGGAAATTGAAAAGGAAAATAAAAAGTTTCAAGAAGACAGTGAACTTTCACCTGGTACTGCATATCCAGATACCAACAAAAATAAAAGTATTAGCAGCATAAATGAGTTTACAACAGATTCCATTCAGAAGAAAACACAGAATCACATACAGCAAAATATGGTAGAAAATTTTACTGTGTTACCATCTAAACCATGTACCTCAAATTGCAAAATTAGTACTTTCAGGACTGTGCCAAGAGAACAGAAACATGAAATCTGGGGTCCAAACCAGAATTATAGTTGTAACATAGACCTTGAAACTGATGGCCTTTCACCCTCTGTTGCCCCTTCAAGCCCCAAAGAAATTAATCTTGTCTCCAGAGGAGTCTCAAGTCACCAGCAAAGAAGTCCAGTTTTTCCTGAAAATGGTTTACAACAGCATTCAGAACCCTTGCTTCCAAATAATATGAAGTCTCCCTGTGAGAAACATTCAGGATGTTGTACCTCTCCTCAGTCTAAGCCAAATTGCCTGTCCATTTCTCCATCAATGCCACTGTCCCAGATGTTACCTTCGGTTTCTGATGCAAGGTTTGCAGGACCTTCTGATTATATCGATTCCTCAGTTACAGGGGTTCAAAGATTTCGAGATACCCTAAAAGTGCCCTACAAGTTGGAATTAAAAAACGAACCAGGAAGAATGGATTTGAAGCATATCGTTATAGATGGGAGCAATGTTGCAATTACGTAAGTCCACTGCCATTATTTTATAGTTGTATAATTTTGTATTGTACCCTAAGTGATAGCTCAGAATTATATGCATAGCTTGGAACTACACTATGGATCTGTAGTTAGGGTAGGATGGGAAAGGAGACTGGTTGGTTGGAAAGTTTTGTCATTTCATATTTAGGAGTTGTTAGCTTTGCTTAACCCTACTGAACTGTGATTCAGAAGTTGTAAAAAAAATTTCTTATTGAATATTGCTCAGTGATGTGCAAAATAAAATATTTTAAGCTATAAGGTTATTAATACAATGAGCATCATCATGTTCTGAATACAAGAATAGAGCTTAAGGCAAAAAATATTGTGTTGTCTTTATGTTGGAATATTAGTATTCAGTAGTATAGTAAGTATGTTGTTTTTCTGTTATACCTTGGCTGAGAAATGAATCAAAACTTCCTTCCTAGGGAAATCAGTTTGAACTTTTATTTTGAGCCTGTGTTGTGGGATTAGGTTTCTTCTCTAAGGGGGCAGTTTAATGTAGTGGCTAAGATAATAATAGTCTCTACCATAGGGTGGACCAACTGTTAAATTTCCAACAGGTTGCTTAACCTTTCTGGCCTCATTTGCTATATTCTATTGCCTTTACTCTTGTTCTTTGTCATGCGATATAACCAAGTACTGAGTAAAGTTTCCCTTCAGTTTTCAAACCCAACTACTCCATTGTTAAAAAGTTTAGACATAGTAAATTTGGAAGAATTAAAGAAAGTGACATAGTGACATCCAGAAACTACCAGAGTAGTTATAGCAATAATGCATTTGCTATAGCTAATAGCAGTGGGTTCAACTTAAGTGGAAATATACCAGTTTACAATTTGTGATTCTCTGAGACATAGCTCTTTTTTTTTTTTTT
>NW_012267322.1:940067-945121 GCF_000151885.1 Dipodomys ordii | reverse complement strand
GTGTGTGTGTGTGTGTGTGTGTGTGTGTGTGTGTGTGTGTGTGTATTTGTATGTGGGGCCTTCTATATGCAATGCAAATGTTCTTGTTAAGCCATATACTAGCCTTCCTATAACGTGTGCATGTGTGTGTGTGTGTGTGTGTATTTGTATGTATGTGTGCATGCACTCATTGCTCCTGGGTCTTGAACTCATGGCCTAGGTGCTGTTCTTTAGCTTTTTTCCCCTTTCAACTCTTAATACTGAACCACATGAGCCATAGCTCTACTTATACTGTTTATTGGTGGTTAATTGGAGATTAAAAAATCTCATGGACTTTCTGCCTGAACTGGCTTGTAATCATGATCCTCAGATGTCAGCCTCCTGAGTAGGATTGTAGGCATGAGCCACTAGCACCATACCTTCATACTACTTTTAAGGGGGTCTCAGGTCATCCATAAATATTTCAGTATGTTTTATAGTTGTTTTCTGTAAAGGTTTCATTACTCACAAGTTCAGTCCTTCATGGCTGCTTAGCCCTTTTCCTTTTCTTTTAGCCTAGATATGTTTCTTTGATGAACTTGAGGACCTGCTTGTCCTTGGGCAACCTGAGCAGGGGCAATGAACACTGTTTATTCAGAGCAAAGGCACATACCTCTGGGATCATGTCTCACATGAATTTGCTTGGTGAGACATGGCTTGCTCAAGTTCTTGGCCACCTTGCCCTTGTTCCAAGGCAGTAAGTGGGGTAGCACAGAGCCATGGCCTCAGATATTGGACATTGGTATAGAGCTGGGTGGAGGTAAGGTCCAGGTAGGTCCCCACCCGTCAGAACCCTCAGACTTGGTCACTTCATAGTCATTCTCCAACCCACCTAGTGGACCTAAGCTGGATGGCGTTTAGTATGTACTTTTATAAATAGAAGGATTGTTTTGCCCTTTTTTGTGCCTGTCCTGGTGCTTGAACTCAGGGCCTGGGTACTGAGCCTTTTTGCTCAAGGAGTCTTCTACTGCTTAAGCCACAGCTCCACTTCCTGCATTTTTGGAGATAAGAATCTCATAGACTTTCCTGCCTGGGCTGCCTTTGAATTGTGAGTAGCTAGGTATACAGGTGTGAGCCAGTGGCACCTGGATTGCTATTCATTTTTAAAATAAATTACTAACAGTGTGTTTGTGTTTTGCTGTCCCAGAAAGAAAAGGTAGCACTTCAGATGTTTAAGTCTGAAGACAGTAAGTAAAAACACCTAGCATATTTTCATTTTCAATTAATACTCTTCATTTTTTGGTAACTCTACTGGGGAAACCCAGCAAATGACCCACAGCTGTATAGCTATCTAAGTAAAAATGTAAAATGTAATTTCAGTCATCCATAGTCCAAGCATAGCATCAGTTCCTCATTGTTAGGAGCTTGAGCCAAGTGATGACATAAAATGTAGGTCATGATCATGAGTAATACTAGTTTTTTTTTTTCAGAAACTTCTATATATGGAAAGATTTCCCACTAATGTTCAAAGAATAAGATTGCAAATTAGCATAGACTGAGCAGTGATAAAATGGTGCCTTAAACATACACAAACTTGAAGTATTAATTAGAATGTAGAATGGTCCTGTCTGAGAGGAAGTTTTATATATCTCATCCCTCTCACACTGCAGATGGTGCCTCTCCTCAGTCCTGTGACTCCCCAGAACACTGGATTTACTAATGCCCTTAGTGCATTGTTGTTTCTTGGAAGCCACCAGTTAGTACTTCAGGGAAAGTTATAGGCTTTCAATATACTGTGGGTTATTATTCATTTTTGAGATAGGTTCCCCCTATATAGGTAGCCCAAACTGACCTCAAGTCAAGATCCTCCTGCCTCAACCTCCTCTGTGCTGAGGTCATAGGCATGTACTACCACATCCAAGAAGTTATATTCTTTTGAAAACCAGTTTGAGAGGATTTGTGTTTTATTTGGGTTTAGAGATATTTTAAGAACAACAGTTTTGCAAGAGGATGTGTTGCTCTAACAAGACATAGGCATAATGTCTAACTTGTTCTGAAAAAAAGCCAGTAATTTGACACTTTTTCTAGGTAAGAACCTTTTTATTTGGTACAGGGCTTATTTTTTAGTTTGGAAAATACTTCAGAACATACCAAATGTCATTGTATCAGTTACTTTGGAATTTTTTTTTTTTTTTTGTCAGTTATGGGGCTTCAACTCTGGGCCTGAGTGCTCTTCCTCAGTTCTTCAGCTCAAGGCTGGCACTCTACCACTTGAGCCACAGTGCCATTTCTGGTTTTCTGGTGGTTATTGGAGATAAGAGTTTCACAGCCTTTCCTGCCCAGGCTGGCTTTGAACCACGATCCTCAGATCTCAGCTTCCTGAGTAGCTAGGATTGATTACAAGCGTGAGCCATCAGCGTCCAGCTGGATCATTCACTTTGAAATTATTCTATTAAGTAAATTCTACCTCATCCACTCTACATTATATGTGTCAGTGGCGGGGGACGGGGGTGGAGAGATGTCAATCCTTAGACTAAATCAGTCTCCTCCATATTGTGAGTTGGATTAGAATAAGTTCCGTGTGGGCTGGGATGTAGCACAGTGGCAAAGGGCTTGCCTAGCAAGTGCAACATCCTGGGTTCGATCCCCAGTACTAAAAAAGAAAAGATAAAATACAGTTAAAGAATAAGTTCCATGAAGGGGGCTTGTTTGTGTTTTCTCTATATAGAAACTATAACGGCCATGTCCCTGGCACATAGCATGCACACAGTAAGATTTGTTGATGAGCCAAATGCTGGTGGCTCTCATTTATAGTCCTAAACTACTCAAGGAGACTAAAATTTAAGAATGAAAGTTCAAAGCCAACCCAGGCAGGAAAGTCTGACTTACCTCAAGCCCCAAAAGAGCTGGAAGTAGAGCTGCCACTCACGTGCTAGAGTGTTAGCCTTGATCACAAAAGCTCAGGGATAGATTCCAGCACACAGGTTTTTTTTTTTTTTTTGATGAATGGAAGTTGTTTTTTAACTGGCTTTTCACCAAGCAATTGTCAATTTGTGGTTGCCATGCTAATGATCAGTTTATATTGAATCTTAACTGTGACCATATTTAAATATTTTGAATCTTCAAGCTGAAATACTTGGTTTGTATTAGGTGCTATGCTTTATTTAGTTTTATTTTTGTAGTGCTGCGGATCAAACCCAAGGTTTCACACATGCTAGACAAAGTACTTTACCACTGGGCTACATCCCCTGCCATGTATTTTATTTTAGTAATGTAATCTTCATAGCAATTTTGTGTGGTAAAATTACATGTAACTTAATCAGGCACCAATAGTTCATGTCTGTAATCTTAGCTATTCAAAGCTAGAAAGTCCTGGAGACTCTTATCTCCAGTGAACCACCAAAAAGCTGGTAATAGAGTTGTGGCTCAAGTCGGTAGAATGCTAGCCTTGAGCAAAAAAAGCTCAAGAACAGTGTGCCCAGATCCTGAAATTAAGTCTAAGTACTGACACGCACACAAAATTACATGTAACTTAGAATAATATGAAATCACTGTGTCCAGAGATACATGTAGAAGATTTGGGCCAATGGTCTCCTCAGTAACCACAGACTCTCGTCTCCTCCCACAAAAGGTATGGTTGGGATTTTAAGGCTTTGGCATCATTGGAGAGTCACCATTGTAGATTGCGTAAGGACTGCTGAGCAAACCTCACCCATTTGACCCAACTAGTTGGGGGAAGTAGTTTAAGGGAAATTATTAAGCAATATGGACTCTGTTGGTGTGAACCATACACTAAAGCAGCCCTGGCTTACCTTTCCTTGGATTTTTGCAAAGCCTTTTCTTTATTTGGTCCCACATGATGTCTGCAGCTCAATACATATTTGGGAGAAACTCTGAATACCTTGCTTTATGCTGTTAGCTATGTATTTTGGCTTTATTTTGTTTTCCAGTGCCCATTCTAGGGTTTGAACTCGAGGCTTAAGCACTGTCCCTAAGCTTTTTTTTTCCCCCTCAAGGCCAACACTCCTTGTGCCAAGGTTCTACTTCCAGCTTTTTGATGGTTAATTGGAGATTAATATAGGCTGACTTCTAACAAATACCCTCAGATCTCAGTCTCCTCAGTATCTAGATTTATAGGTGTGAACCATGGGATCTCAGTTTGATTCTGTTCATCTTTACTTCATTTTTCCTCTTGTCATCATGAATGAGTCAAATGATGAGTCAATGGAAATGATTTGCGGTAAATGGCTAGACATCAGAGTGGTGGCCGAAACAACAGTGTAAGAACACCTGACTTGTCTGGGTTGATAATTTTCTGAGTAGATGAGGTTTTCCCCTTTGCTTGTTAGAACTGTGCATTCTAACCACTTTTCATGTTAGTCGTTGTATAACAGGCTTGGTTCTATGGTTATTTTTAAGTGAGAGCTACAGGAGGAAGTCTCTCTGAACTGGGTTTCTCAAAGGCTTTCCACTATTTCCCCACACTGCCCTGTCTAGTTGTATGACTGCTGTGAATTTTTTTCAGCTCTTGTCTCTGCTTCGGGTGTGCTTCCTTCTACTTGACTGCCGGTTATATGGAAACCAACCTGATAACAATTGTTTCCTATGACATGGTACAGCAGTGCAAACCTTCTTGAGAGCCCTCAGCCCTGACCTCCCAGGCCTGAGAGGTAGCTGTTCAGCCTGCTTTTGAAACTAGAGTAGTTTTGGCTTACTCCAAAGTGGAGAATGTACTTTGAATATGCACTTTCTCTAGGTTAAAATAGATAGCTGGTCTGGATCTACCTATACATTTTGAGTTTGATTATAGAGAAGCTGTAGAAGCAGTGAGGAGTATGCACATTGCCTAGTTGAGCATTGAACTTGGAACTAGAGAAAGTTCTTAGTACGTTTTCTACAGTATTTTGAGGACAATAATTTGGCTCCACTTGATAACTAACTCACCCATTACATCCCTGTACTAGGGACCAAACCCAAGGCCTCATCCAAGCTAGGCAAGTGCTCTTATCACTGAGCTATATGCCTTACCTTCCATCTGACTTTCTGTAGCTTTATTTTCTGGGCAACTCTCTGTCTTCTTTTTTTTTGGGGGGGGG
>NW_012267322.1:931971-938982 GCF_000151885.1 Dipodomys ordii | reverse complement strand
AAAAAAAAAAAAGAATTACTGATGTAGTTGGGATGACAACACCAATATGGATATGGATGGCATCTTGGAAAAGTGATTGGACAGGAGTGAGGAGGCCTGTGTGACCCCACACGTCTACCTCCTGGTCACACAACAATACACATCACACTAACAGGAATCTAAATTCCCCTCTGATTCTCTTGCTCCATAGAAGATGCAAAGAGGAGGGGTCTAATTAAAAGGTCTATGCCTAGAACTAGAAGAAAGATTAGATTGGAGCTCTGAAGAGAGCCTTTGAAGAATGGGCAAATAGGGAAGGTATGAGAGCCTTGCATGCTAAGAAAGCAGTTAAGGGCTGGGCACCTGTGGCTCACACCAATAATCCTAGCTACTCGGGAGGCTGAGATCTGAGGATCCCAGTTCAAAGCCAGGCCAGGCAGGAAAGTATGTGAGACTCTTACCTCCAATAAACCACTCAGAAAACTGGAAGTGGTGCTGTGGCTAGAGTGGTAGAGTGCTAGCCTTGAGCTGAAGAGCTGAGGGACAGTGACCATGCCCAGAATTCAAGACCCTTGACTGACACACATGCAAACACGCATGCACGCGTGCACTCAATTAAGGAAAACTGGAGACCAGGAAGAATGGGGATTGAAGACCAGTTGGCCAAAGCCAAGAGTGCCATTAACACATGATGGGGAGGTTCATGTTGGCCAATACCTGTGGATATTCAGTTGTGGAAGGGACCTCAAAATGAAGAGGATTTTGTGTAGAAGGAAGGACTTTTCTCCTCCCACTTCACTGACTAGTAACAGATAGAGGGTGTGCATTTGAGTTCTCTGCTGTGCCCAGGGATAATTGCACCCTTTGGGTCAGGTCCAGGCACCATCTTTTTTTGTGAAGTTGGAATGAGCTATATTTGTGCATTTGATCTGTCTCTTGCTGTTTTCACACTGTTAGGGTAGAGTTGGGAGGTGAGACAGGTTGTTTTGCTCTTTATAGAAAAGTGTGTTGGCCCATATTCTGTCCTGTTTGTTGTTTATTTACCTTTTTTCTCTTCTTCGTGCCTCTTTGAACAAAGTCTTCTTCCACAGTCCCCAGTTAGGTAGATTTTGTAGTCTTCCAAAGAGCACTTCTGGAGCCAGAGCAACATCAGCCTTGGAAATTGTAGTGATGACTAGGTCATACCTTTATCCCTTTGCTGCATTATCTAGACACATGAGGCCTAGGCATTGCCACAGCTGCTAAAGAGTCTGCATTTTTTTTTCTTTTTTGTATCTGTTCTGGGTCTTGAACTCAGGACCTGGAGGCTGTTTTGGGGGCTTTTGTGCTCAAGACTAGGACTCTACCACTTGAGCTCTGCTCTTGAGCTGTTTGGTGGTTAATTTAAGGAAGAGTCCCATGGACTTCTCTGCCCAAGCTGGCTTTGAATTGTGATCTCTGTCTCCTGAGTAGCTAGGATTATAGGCATTGAGCCACCAGCATCTGGCTTACAACACATTTTCTTAATATAACTTATAAGAGATTCTTAGAGGGCAGTGGATTAGGCAGAACTTTCAATAGCATTTTTTCCTATAGTAAAATGAACTGTTGAAAAAAAAATGCGCAATGATAAATAAGTACTACCAAAACAGTACACCCAAATAACAACTAAGTAAAAGAAAAAGAAAAAAGTACTAGCAAGAAATTTACAACTATTTCAATGGGTCTTATCTTGGCTTTTCACAGTTGTAAACTTTATAAATGCTAAAACATATAAACACACTAAAGAAAATCCAGTTTTTCTTATTTTTGTTGTTGATGTATTTTGTGGTGAACTTACGCTTTAAAGCATGCTTTAGGGCTGGGAAGGTGGCTCAGAGGTAGAGTGTTGCCTTGCATGCGTGAGGTCCTGGGTTCAATTCCTCAGCACCACATAAGCAGAAAAAGCTGGAAGTGGTGCTGTAGCTCAAGTGGTAAAACACTAGCCTTGAGCTGAAGAGCTGAGGGACAGCACGCATGCCCATAGTTCAGGTCCCATGACTGACAAAAATAAATAAATAATTAAGACATGCTTTAATCTGAAAGTTTTATTTTCTTACAGCCATGGACTGAAAAAGTTCTTTTCTTGTCGTGGAATTGCAATTGCAGTTGAATATTTTTGGAAGCTTGGCAACAGAAACATCACTGTATTTGTCCCTCAGTGGAGAACAAGGCGTGACCCTAATATCACAGGTGAGGCTAAATGATTTTTTCCAGATTTCTAATCAGATATTTCATGATGGTTTATATTTGCAACATGTGATACTTATCTAGTAAAATATCAATTGAGAGTGTCACAGTATACAAAAGAGGAGCTGATTTCACGGGAGGATAGAAAGCTAACATGGTTGTTAGAAAATTAGAGCTCAAATTGTAAGTAATTTTTTTGTTTTTATGCAAATTATATGTTCTTTTATTAGGCTGGGTAAATAGTGATTTTCACACTGCTCAGTTAAGTTTTTCACTTTAAAATACATTATTTTTAGAACAGCTGGTTTAATAGTTCAGTATAAAAGTATTTGTCATGGAGTAATTTGTGGCAGATTTGCAAACCATACATAAAGGTTTGAACTTTTTATGAATTGTAAAATATTTTAGAGGATCTTAACTGTTTTTTGTCATAGCTTATGGTGGGAAAACAAGTGAACAAGGCTATGCAGGAAGTTAACACATCAAAGTATTAGAACAAAAAGGTAGATAAGGGCAGGGGCTAAGATTTGCCCAGTATGTTAAACAGCAAGTGAAACTGAGTCACTAGTGAAGTATATGGGAAATAATGTAGACACACTCGTTTTGTTTGTTTGTTGTTTTGTCGTCCCCCCCCCACCCACCTTTTTGGTCACGGGGCTTGAATTCTGGGCCTGGGCACTGTTCCTCAGCTCTTCAGCTCAAGCCAAATGCTCTACCACTTAAGCCACAGTGCCACTTCCGGTTTTCTGAGTGGTTTATTGGAGATAAGAGTCTTCATGGGGGACTGGGAAGGTAGCTTAATGGTAGAGTGCTTTCCTTGCATGCATGAGGCCCTGGGTTCGATTCCTCAGCACCATATAAGCAAAAAGAAAAAAAGCCGGAAGTGGCACTGTGGCTCAAGTGGTAGAGCGCTAGCCTTAAGCTGAAGAGCTGAGGTACAGCGCCCAGGCCCAGAGTTCAGGCCCCACGACCAGACCCCCCACAAAAAAAGTCTCATGGCCTTTCCTGCCAGGCTGGCTTTGCACCATGATCCTCATGTTCAGCTTCCTGAGTAGTTAGGATTACAGGCTTGAGCCACCAATGCCCAGCTAGACACACTCATTTTGTAGCTATTTTTGCAACTGGATCCTTAAAAGTTTTTTGTGGTGCTGAAGATCAAACCTAGGGCCTTGTGTATGCTGACCTATACCTCCAAACTCTACTCTGCAGTTCTATAATAATGAGTTACTACATTCAGGTCAGTGGTGAGTTCTAGTACAGGAAATAGAAAAATAGGCTATCTTTAGACCTTAGTCTTAACAGCTTTTTGCCATTGCTGATTTTCTGCAATGTGACTCTGGCCCTCCATTCTCCTCTTTTACCACCCACCTAACCTATGAGAATCAGTGAATACTTGCAGAGACAGTAAGTAAAATGAGAAAAGAAAAGAAATAACCAACCCTTTAGGGGTTGGAAATGTGGTACAGTTTGGTAGAGTGCCTCACCCATGAGCAAAAATGTCTAATACCAAGTTTGAGTTCTGGTTTAGGACCAAAAAAACAAGAACAAAAAAAGCAAGATAGGAAATCAGCTAGAGAGGATGTCTGACAGACTCCTGGATGAGGGAAGGGAGTAAGCTACCTTTCTTGAAATTGGGACAAGGCAGCTTGCTCTAGGCTGCCTCTACCTAGCTTGTCACTCTTTTGTTCTCTATTGCACATATCTCCTCAGTGTCTGAACTAAGCAGCTACTTTTTAAACACAAGATGATTCATTTTTCTTGCTTCCTTAGAATAAACCATAAACTTGTTAATAAATCCTAACATAGCATTAAAAATAGCTGGTTAGTTCATACATTGCATTTGTCTTAGTTTGGGTCTCCCTTTCCTGCCCCCCCCCTCATGATTTAGTAGAAATGACTGACTAGAAAAACAGTTTTTAGCTGGGCACCCGTGGCTCATGCCTGTAATCCAAGCCACTCAGTAGGCTGAGATCTGAGAATCGTGGTTCAAAGCCAGCCAGGCAAGAAAGTCCGGGAGACTCTTTATCTCCAATTAACAACCAGAAAACTGGAAGTGGTGCAGGGACTCAAGTGGTAGAGCGCTAGCCTTGAGCTGAAGAGCTGAGGGACAGAGCCCAGGCCCAGAGTTCAAGACCCATGACCAAAGGGGAAAAGAAAAGGCAAAAAAAAAAAGTTTCTACAGGGCTGGGAAGGTGGCTCAGTGGCAGAGCGCTTGCCTTGCATGCCTGAGGCCCTGGGTTCGATTCCTCAGCACCACATAAGCAAAAAGAAAAAAGCTGGAAGTGGCGCTGTGGCTCAAGTGGTAGAGCGCTAGCCTTGAGCTGAAGAGCTAAGGGACAGCTCCCAGGCCCAGAGTTCAGGCCTCACGACCAGAAACCTCCCCCCCCCCCAAAAAAAAAAAAGTTTCTATAACTTTTGAGTGAACATATGGGTAAATGTTCATTTATTTTCACATCTGGGAATATAGCCCTTTGCTGAATGTGTATTCAACTTATTCCACGAACAGAGCAGCACTTCTTAACCCAGCTCCAGGAGCTTGGAATATTATCTTTAACTCCTGCACGGATGGTCTTTGGAGAAAGAATTGCTTCTCATGATGACAGGTAGGAAAGGCTGTTTTCCTTTTTAAGGTATGGGTGGGGTGGTAAGGTTGCCACCTGCTCCACTGCACAGATGCATACTGAAAGTACTTATGTTTGAGAGTTTTAATATTCGTAATCACTACTCAGCAGTCTTTGTTGTATGGGTTTAGGAACATCACAAAAGGAGTAATTGAGTGACTGTTTTTGCCAGTCCTGGGGTTTGAACTCGGCCTGGGCACTGTCTTGAGTTTTTTTGCTCAAGGCTATCACTCTTACCACTTGAGCCACAGTTCTATTTCCGTTTCTATTTTAATTTACTAAAACATGTTTGAGCCAACTGCCAGTGCCTCATGTCTGTAATCATAGCTACACTCGGGAGTCTGAGATCTGAGGTTGCAGTTTGAAGCCAGTCTAGGCAGGAAAGTCTTTGAGACTTTTTTGTTTTCTTTTTTTAAAGTTGTAGGGCTTGAACTCAGGGCCTAGGCACTGTCCCTGAGTTCTTTCACTCAAGTATAGCACTCTACCACTTTGAGCTACAGCACCACTTCCAGTTTTCTGGTGGTTAACTGGAAATAAGAATCTCAGAAGTTTCCTACCTGGACTAGCTTCAAACTTTAGTCCTCATATCTCAGCCCCCTGAGTAGCTAGGATTACAGGTGTGAGTCACAGGTGCCTGGCTCAAGTCTTTGATCCTCTTATCTTCAATTAAACAACATGAAAGTAGTGGAACTGTAGCTCAAATGGTAGAGCAGTAGCTTTGAGCAAAAAAAGCTTAGAGCCAGTGCCCAGGCCCTAAGTTCAAGTCCCAGGACCAGCATGCATATACACACAGACACACACACACACACAATGTCTGAGATAGTTAAAGAAAAGCAGATATTTATTATTATTTTGGTTGTATGTTAAAAAGAATTGTCTTCATGTGGAAGTCTCAAGTGGTTTTTGTCCAGGCATACAAATAGTACATGCCTACAGTCTCAGCTACTAAGATACTAAGACAGGGGAAGAGCTAGAAATCAGCCTGAGAGCCGAAGAGCTAGAAATCAGCCTGAGCAGTGTAGTGAGACTATCATTTTAAATGGGGACGAGAGGAAGGTATTTACTATTACCTACTTCTGGTCTGTTTCTGGTTAGTGATTTCTGATTGACCCCTGGGCTTTGGGGTTTATGCCCATAAAATAGATCTTCAAGTAATGGAAGTAAGCTGCCTCTTTGAGAATGCTGGGTCAAGAAGTAGGTGTAAGTGTATCTGGACAAGTAAAATTTAGTCCACATATTTTAACTTGTTTTCTAGAAAGTTCAGTGAGGTCCTAGGCTCTGACTGGCTCAGGCCTATAATCCTAGTTACTCAGAAGGTTGAGATCTAAGGATGGCAGTTCGAAGCCAGTCTAGGAAAAAAGCCCATGAAACTCTTATCTTCAACCAATTAAGTACCAAGAAGCCAGAAGTAGAACTGTGGCTTGAGTGGTAGTGTGCCAGCCTTGAGCACAAAAGCTCCTAGGACCTGAGCTTAAGCCCCAGCATCAGCAAACATACAAAAAAGTTTCACTGAATGCTGGCCAAGTGCATTGTGCAGAGTAACGTTCCAGGAAACATATTACTTAGCTTTCTCTCTTGTCCTCAGCTTGTCTTCTAGAAGAAGAGGTTCACATAATTTTTTTGTAATTTTTATAAACTTTTTTTTATTGTTATAAAGGTGATATACAGAGGGGTAACAGTTTCATAGGTCAGGTAATGAGTATATTTCTTTTCTGACATGTTACCCCTTCCCTCCCTCTCTCCCAGTTTTTTTTCCCCTTGGTGAACAGATAAGTTAAGAAGGGAGTTTTGCTCTGGTTGAACCTCATGGGATGTTTCCAAACTTAACCAGTGGCAAGTAGATTTTAAAATCATTATGTGGAATCAGTAGTAACAAGGCTGTTGTCTGGGAACCTAAGTGGTGGCTGCTTTTTTCTTTCCTCCTGCATTTACCCTATTTCTTTTTTATACGTTCCCCATTAATTAAAGAGAGGGTACAGTTTGTGATCCAAGCTAGTGAACGATTGATTTGATGAGAGATGAAAAGGAGGGTTTATGTGACAAAAAGGGACAGTTCTTCACTAAAAGGACCTTCTTACAGGCAGCCCCTTTCTCTGCTCCAGGCTGTGGGAGGGCAGCTAAGATGGAGAGAGTTTGAGTTGCTATAAAAGAATGTGGTGGGGGCTGGGAAGGTGGCTCAGAGGTAGAGTGTTGCCTTGCATGC
>NW_012267322.1:918195-930774 GCF_000151885.1 Dipodomys ordii | reverse complement strand
CGGCTTTTTTCTTTTTGCTTATGTGGTGCTGAGGAATTGAACCCAGGGCCTCAGGCATGCAAGGCAAGCGCTCTACCACTGAGCCAACTTCCCAGCCCCTAGAATTCATTTTTATCCTCATTATTTTACCCTCTTATTAAGATGGCTTGAATAGGAATAACTGCCTGCAGTGAAACAAATTTGTCTTTATTTTTTTGTTGTTGTTGTTACTGGTTGTGGGGCTTGAACTCAGGGCCTGGGCACTATCCCTGAGCTCTTTTGTTCAAAGCTAGCAGCACTCTACCATTTGAGCTATAGCACCACTTCCAGTTTTCTAGTGATTATTGGAGATAAGAGTCTTACAGACTTTCCTGCCGAGGCTGGCTTGGTACCATGATTCTCAGATCTCACCCTCTTAAGTAGCTAGAATTATAGTCATTAACCATCAATGCCCAGCTGTTCTTATTTTTTGTTACCATGTATCCTTTCTTAACCTCATTTGAATGAATCTGTAATTTAGGCATTTCTTCTTAAATGAGAGAAAACATGAGCTTATAAATTAAAAACACAAGCAGAGTTGCAAAGCTGACTACCAAGCAGCTACTCTTGCACCACAATATGGTCACTGAGCAGCTAACAAACAACTGGCCATTATTTAAATCGTGTCACCTCTTCTCCATCTCTGCTCTGGTCATCTCACTCAGTTATTACTATTTCTAGGAAAAAAGTATGTATTGTAGGTAAACTCATTTTAGAAAATTAAGCTGTATGAAAACAGTTATTTTATCATTATACTAATAATTTTAGTGATGTGTCTATTATTTCTAGTTTATCTGTGGTTGACAAGAGTTTTACTTCTGTCTGGCTTTGTCTAAATTCTTAGTGATTTTCCTAAAAAGAAATGCTTTTATTTTCTTGTAGCACACTCTAATAAGCTAGAAATACTTGCTTGCTCATTTTCAATTCTTTTATTGCCATAGGTTTTTACTACACTTAGCGGACAAAACTGGTGGCATAATTGTAACAAATGATAACTTCAGAGAATTTGTGACTGAGTCAGTCTCCTGGCGAGAAATTATTACAAAAAGGTAATACTCACTTCATCTTTGGTTAGAAAGTTTTCTTTCTTTTTTAAAAAACTTTTTTTGTTTGTTTTCATCTGTTCTTATAAAAGACTGCTATATACCCAGTCTCTAGGCAATTTGTCTCTGCTAGGAGGAACCTGCACAAAGCAGGAGAGCCAATGAGTGGCGTGGGTAGGCTTGTGTGCCCACCACTACGTTAGATGGAACACTGGAACACTGTTAGTAGCAAGAGGGGGAAAACAGAGATAATATTCTGACTGGGGGGGTTCAGATTTTTGGAGTGCTAAAAAAAAGTTACACTTTTAATACATGATACTTTTCATGACTTACTGTTGTTATTATTAAGTAGATATACAAAGGGGTTACAATTCCATAAGTCAGATTATGAGTACATTGCTTCTTTTTTTTTTCTTTTTTTTTGGGGGGGTTTCCAGTCATGGGGCCTAAACTCTGGGCCTGGGCGCTGTTCCTCAGCTCTTCAGCTCAAGGCTAGCACGCTACCACTTGAGCAATAGCACCACTTCCGGCTTTTTTTTTTTTCTGCTTATGTGGTGCTGAGGAATCGAACCCAGGGCCTCATGCATGCAAGGCAAGCGCTCTACCACTGAGCCACCTTCTCAGTCCCAAGAGTACATTGCTTCTTAATCAATGTCATCACTTCCTTCATGACTTTTTTTTTGTCGGTCATGGGGCCTGAACTCTGGGCCTGAGCACTGTCCTTCAGCTCTTTAGCTCAAGGCTAGCACTCTACCACTTGAGCCACAGCAATACATCTGTTTTTTTCTGTTTATTTGGTACTGAGGAATCCAAGGCTAGCCCTCTACCACTTGAGGCATAGCACCACTTCCCATTCATGACCTTTTAAAACTTACAATTTATTGCCTATATTGAGAATAGGCTTAGATGTCATCTACATGCTCACACCTGCAATCTAAGCTACTCTGGGGGTGGAGATCTGAGGATCTTGGTTTCAGCCTGGGCAGTCTATGAGACTCTATCTCCAACAGACTACTCAGAAAAAGCTGGAAGTAGCACTGTGGTTCAAGAGGTAGAGTACTAACTTTGAGCAAAGAAGCTCACAGACATTGCCTAAGCCCTGAATTCAAGTCCCAGGACCAACAGCAAAACCAAAACAAAACAAAAAAAGGAAAAAGAAAAGCAATTCATTGGCATTCCCTTTTTATTTGTGGTTTTATGAATGTATCCAGTCTGGGAAACAGTAAAAACCCCGTCTTCCAGGACTTCCTCAGGAGCAGCATACCTGATCAGGAAGCACCTACCACAAAAAAAAACAAGGCAAGAACTGGAGACAAGTCATGTGCCACAGATCTTAAAACATGAAATGATATACTGGTACCCAATATGTGTCTAACAAGTCTGTAACTAGAACCACTAGACATTTATCTCAGATGAGGTTTCACAGTTGCCCTTTGTCTGGCGTTTATAGTTTACTGAATCATTATAGCATTTTAGAAACAGCTTGTCTGTGAATGACCCTTGTGTTACTAAAAAGTTACAGGTGAGAGTTGGTCTTTCAGCATGGTTTCTGAGACATTCGGTCAGAAACATCTGTTATGTCTCTGCCCCTCAGCTTATTTGTCAGTCTTTATTAGATTCTTATCTATCATACACAGAGGTCTTATCTATGCATATGCAGAAAACTTTTACTGCATTGAGACTCAAGCCAACCCACTTCATTGAGAAAGCAGAAAGCTAGATTTGGACAGCCAACACAGGTACTAGAATTTTTTTCTTCTTTCTTTGATTCCAACCCTTGCAAAGAAGGATTGTAGATGGAGTTTCATGTACTTTTTCTGCTTGGGTTGATCTCAGTTGTGATTCTCTGGATCTCAGCCTCCTGAGCAGCTAGGATTATATGTATATGCCACTGGCACTCAGCTATTTTTTATTTTTATTTTTGTTTTTGTTTGTTTTGCCAGTCCTGGGGCTTGGACTCAGGGCCTGGACACTGTCCCTGAGCTTCTTTTTACTCAAGGAGACTAGTAGTACTCTACCACTTGAGCCACAGCGCCACTTCTGGCCTTTTCTGTTTATGTGGTACTGAAGAATCAAACCCAGGGCTTCATGCATGCTAGGCAAGCACTCTACCACTGGGCCACATTCCCAGCCTTGTTTTGATTTTTGCATGGTGCTTGAGATTGAACCCAGGAGATATGAACTACATGCCATACTTCATAATTATTTTTTCACTGATCTCAGTATATATATTCCCCCTCCTTGGGGAAATATATTTTTAGGTTCGTCTGAAAATTAAACCTTCATTGGACAACTGCTGAATTCTAGCTGAACATCTTATAAGTACTGCGTGCTTAACCGATTGCGCCACTGGAACTCCTAGAAGAACATCTTTAGTTTTGTTTTTATCCATTAGAACAAGTGCTGCTTCACAAGAGGAGAGAAGTATATCAAAGTCTTGTTTGAGAAATGGGATGCCCACCAGCAGGTTTCCTGAAGTACTATAGTTGTGTCCAGAATAGAGAAATTAAAATGGTTGTACTAGCTTTTGTTCCCCATTTGGCAATTTAGGATTTATAGGCTGATTATCACGTTGGAATGGAGTTGCTGCTTAAGACCTCACTAGCATTTGTGTAGCAGTAGAGAGTTAGCATTTTTCTCTATTGTAGATTGCTTCAATATACATTTGTGGGGGACATATTTATGGTTCCTGATGATCCTTTGGGAAGAAGTGGACCTCGACTAGAAGAATTTCTTCGGAAGGATGTCTTTTCAAGGTATTTCTTCAGATTAATTTATATGTAAATTATCTTAATTAGGTTCTTGTGTGTTAGTTGAAAGACACAATGGTGTCTTTTTTTTTCAAGTCTTAAATTCATTGATACACAATGTATATATGGAAGCAGATAACCCAAGAGGGTGGCAATCTTCAGTTGTGGGCCTTATTTAATTCACAAAGCAGATTTCCCATACTGATGTCATTTATTAATACCACTTAGGTTCATTATCTATGTGTAAATACCTTAATTTTTGTTCTTTGTCATCCTATGAGCCTGTTCTGGGTTGCTCTCTGTCCGAAGGAGGCCCCTCTAATTCCTGTCAGCGAGGGCCCTACTCCGGAGCCAGGATCCCCAGATTGTTCCCGTTTTCTTTTTTTTTTTTTTTTTCTTTTTTGTTGATTGTGGGGCTTGAACTCAGGGCCTGGACCTGTCCTTAAGCCTCTTTGTACTCAAGGCTAATGCTCTACCACTTGAGCCGTAACACCACTTCCAGTTTTTTGAGTGGTTAATTGGAGATGAGTCTTATGGGGATTTTTCTGTCTGGGCTGGCTTCAAACTGTGTAGTTCTCAGCCTCCTGAGTAGTTAGGATTACAGGCGTGAGTTACTGGCACCTGGCTGTTTCATGTCTTTTAAAACATACCCTGGTTTAGAGCCCAAACAGGTGAATGGGGCTGACCTGGGAAGGTAATGACAGCTCACAAAGTGCTGGATCCCTATTCTGACTCATCTAGAGATGGTGTCAGCAGGCTTGTGTATGTGCTGACACCACACTTCCATGACAAGCTAGCATCTTGTCTTTAGAAGCAGCATATTGAGCTGCATATGCTTTAAAGGGGTTCTTGTTTTATAACCCAGCTTACCAACTTTCTTCACCCACAGAGACATGCAGCCGCTGTTCAGTGCTCTGCCCAGTGTGGGCATGTTTGACCCCAGTTTCAGGGTCTCTGGTACCCAGGTAGCCAGCACCAGCCACCAGCCTCTGCCCCGGATTCAGGGAGCCTCTTCCAGCCCCTGGCTCCCTCAGCAATCCCACTTCCCCCTCCTACCAAACCTTCCTGCTGTGCAACACAATCTGCCCATGCCAGCACAGAGGTCTTCTGCGGAAACCAGTGAATTGAGGGAGGCCCTGCTAAAGATCTTCCCCGACTCTGAGCAGAGACTGAAAATCGACCAGATCTTGATGGCCCATCCATACATGAAAGATCTGAATGCCCTCTCTGCCATGGTGTTGGACTGAAGGTTATGCTACAAAGCTTGAGCTCAGGGCCCACTGATCACACTCGAGCTGACTGCTGTCTGCAATGGGAAAAATAATGTGAAGAAACCTTTTCTCCAGTGTGAACATTGTTATATTGTACAGAGAAAAGAAAAATGTTTTTGTTGTATACAAAAATCTGGGTTTTCAAAGCCAGCTTTTTTCTATATATACATTATGCTGCTATTACAGATTTAACATTTTCTGTAAAAGGAAAGTCTACATTTTCTGCCTGTTCAGAGCTGTTTAATAGCAGTTACTCTTGAGTGTATTTACATTTTTATGTTTTTTAAACTATTTTCCTTAAAGCTGAAGATATTGATAAATGGATATGGTTAGCCTTTCTAAAATAATAATTAAAGAGTCATTTTCTTAAGGAAAGCAAGACCTCTTAAAGTATATTTTCTTGAGATGAATATGTCCTGTCCACTAACAGGAAGTTTGCTCCTCTCTCACATCCTCTCCCTCCCTGGTTTGGGATCAGTTTGTTCCAATGGGGGTCTTTTGTTGGAGCCATTTAAGAGTGGACAATAAGAGCCACTAGATGGCACTTTGTGCCTAGTCATTGGTAATGACCAGGACAAAGTTAGACCCAGATGGCCAGGGCTAGAAAGAAGTTCTAGAGATCCTAAGAGTCCTGTTCCTCCCTTTCCACACTGCAAAAGAGGTCAGAACCCAGCCAGAACCCAGTCAGAACCCAGAGTGCTCACTGTACAGACATGCCTGCAGGTAGTAGCCGGGCAGACCAGACTGTACACCCTGTGCTTCATGCACTGACTAGGTTGGGTCCCTGGGCACCTGACCAGATTCTGCCTCAGTAGGCTGAGACAAGGTGTGAGTTTTGTGAAGAGTTCCTTTGTTGTGATGAGCTTATTTCCACAGCCTATAGCTATGGGAGATGCCCTGATGTAGAATTTGTACTGCTTTGCCAAAAACAAAAACAAAACAAAAACCAGCCTTTTTCTATTCTCTAGTGACCCAAGCCAATAAATAGCATTAGTAGCTTCTGTGGGGTAGAGTGGGGTCCTGGAGCCCCTTTGTTTTCCTGTTTGTCTCCTAGGAGTTTCCTAAGCAGCTCTTCTGTAAATCTTTCTCAGATCTAATTCTTAGTATTGTCTTTATTCAGTGTTGCTCTAATTCTGTGTCAGTGAAATCCTTTTCCTGGTGATTCTTAGAATATTCTTATCTGGACCTTCAAAGGGCTTTGTATTTTATGCCTGTGCCCTCCCAAGTTGTTCACAGTCTTACATCTGCCCTGTGGATCATGTCTCTCCTGTCTCCCCAGAATAGTAACTGAAGAGTCAGTGTCAATTTGTTTTTCGTGGTGCAGGGACTGGATGGCACCCCCAGAATGGTCCCACTAGGCATGTGTCTTCTTGATTTTGCTTGATGTCTACATTGGAATGGTAAATCTAGAGGAATCTAGAGCCCTCCAGGTACCCAGGCTTGTATTTCAATCCTTTTCCCTAAGTGTTGTGATGACATTCTACTATGGGACTGGTAATCAGCTATCTCTTTGGGGTAGGTTGCCAGCCTGGACAGCTGTGGAAGTAGGAGCTTCCACAGAAAACTTAAGGCAAGCCACAGAGGTGGCCAAGTCTCAGCACCCTGTGCTCAGCTTCACAGCTGGTTGTTGTCCAAGTGCACATGAGGCAGAGGTGAGAAGGCTGTCTCACAAGGACTCCCCTCCTGTCTCAGATTCAGCCCAGTAGTTGTCTGGAGTCTGAGAGGAAATTATTTTTCTCCTATTGCCAGGGTAGTCAGGAATTTTCAAGGTTCTGGAAATACTTTGAACATGGCTTTAGAATTCTATAAGCCTGTCTTCTTATATTGTTCCTGAAAGATAGTCTCCTCCTTTCTCCTCATGGGAGGGGAGAACAGAAAGTGAGAGAACAAGAACCATTAATTACTTTGTAAATTATACCATGAAACATAATTCACCATCTTTTTGAAATCTGTTCAGTTAGCCTGTGAGTTTAAAACTCCAGTTGCCCAACCATTACAGATAATTTGTGATTTGTCTCCAGCTACCTCCTGTCCTCTACTAGATGTATGTAGATTGTTAGCCTCCATGTGTGGCTGTCCTTGGGAAGTTGGCTATAACTCTGCCTTGTGTTGGAACTCCCGGTTTAGGAGTTTCAAAGCATAGCTTTGCCTCCTTTGTGTCATGATACTTGTGAGGGGTGGTTGTTGAGGCAGAAAGTGTCACATTCCCTCAGCTGACAAGGTACTGCTCGCAGGTTTGTCCAGGTCAGAGGACAAGTGAGCTGGATTTCCTGAGACCCCAGGCTGCCCCTCTAGAAGTTAAAGTCTTGTTTCATCCATCTAGTAACCTGTGTTTGAGACCCTAGAGGCTCCCAGTTAGAACAGTTAGAAGATGCTTCTACTTTTTTGGGTGATGGGTAGCATTGTTAATAGGCTTGGCTGTCAGGGCCTATGGTGTTGGTGCGAGTTATACTTATGTAAACTTGCTGTGTTTCTTGTGTAATGTGAAGAACTCCAGGATTGACACAGGGAATTCCAAGTCCTCTGCTATTCCTCAGCCTACTCCTGCCCCAACCCCTTGGGGCAGCTGCTGCCAACCCTGGGCCCACTGCATCAGATTCGCCTTAGCCCACCTCCACACCTCTGTCTCCATCTCCTCAGTTCAGCTTCCTTCTTGTTTGTCTTTCCTGCAGTATCCCTGAGCCCTCTCTCCTCCGTCTTCTCTTCTCTTCCTCTCCTCCTCTCTTCCTCTCCTTCTTCCTCCCCCTTCCTCTCCCCTCTCTTCTCCCTTGCCCTCCCTCTTTGTCCCATCTCTTCCATATTTTCATTAGTTACCTCCCCCTCACTGCGCATAGGTTTCTGATCCTTTTGATAAAATAATAAGCTGACCTCCTCCCCCATGATCATGTCTGTTCATTGCTGGTACTTACCCTGACTCCCTGCTCTCAGTTTGCAAACTAGGCTTTCTCCCCACCACATGCAAGTAGTATAGCCAATGACCAAGATTGGTGGCTTCTTCTCAGTGTGCATACTCAACAGCCAAAGTTCCATGCCATTGACCTTACTCTCCCCATCTTTCTTCCCTATTTTTTTTTTCCTTTTTCCTGAAGGTTAGTCCCTAACACTTTCTTTCTCAATAGGTAGTCCCTAAACTTTGGCCACCCACAGGATTCAAGGTGGCTCTTAAAGCCTGGAGATCTACCACCTCCATGCTCCCCGGGTGACCCACAGGTAGATGGTCCACAGGCCATATTTGAGAAGTTCTATGCTCAGGTGGGGGTCAGCACTCTTTGCTCTCCCCACTGGCCTCTTTGAGGTGCTGTGTAAACTTGTTGCTAGTTTTGAAGAACCCTCCTCAGACTTACAGCCTGCCTCTGTTATCCTGCTCCTTGCCCATCTACCCTTGGAAGGTTCTCTCTATCTTCCCATTCCAGGTTACCCTCTTCCTCTTATGTGATCTCCAGTGGCTATGGGACCAGAGCAGCAAGTTCAGGCTCTCTGGACTGTCCATGGCTGTCTATCCTTCATTGTTTGCTCTGTTTCCTCTTCATGCTCGATCCATACCTGTGGGCCCCTGTCTACCTATATATTCCTTCTCTGTTAGAAATGCCCTTTTCAGAGAACTAGCAGGGAGTCCTCAGTCTGCCCTTGCCCTGTGCTCTGACCAGAAGCAGCCCCATGGTGTTCTATAGCCCCACAGCACTTTTGTGTTTTGCTTCTGGCATTTGCTGCCCTGGCTGGTGTCACTGCAGCTGATTGTGTGGTTATGTACTGTTACTATGTCTTGCCTCTCTCTAGACTGTGAGCTCCTCGTGGGCAGGGACTTCAGTGTTCACTTTGTATTTTCCATGGCACCTAGCACAGTGCCTTGCACTTGATAGGTGCTCAATAAATGTCTGCTCAAGTGACCTGGAAAATGGTGCCTTTTCTTTCTTTCTTTTTTTTTGGTCGGTCATGGGGCTTGAACTAGAGGCCTGGGCACTGTCCCTGAGCTCAAGGTGAGGGCTCTACCACTTGAGCCATGGCACCACTTCTGATTTTCTGGTGGTTAATTGGAGATAAGAGTCTCATGGACTTTCTTGCTGGGCTGGCTTTGAACCATGATCCTCAGATCTCAGCCTCCTAGGATTACAGGTGTGAGCCACCATGTGCCCAGCACATGGTGCCTTCTTGATTGTACTGTCTGGCAGCAGGCCCCAGGGAACTTTGGAAATCAAGTTTTCAGAGGTCAGGAACCCATTTGTTGCTGTGGTAGGAGTGAGGAAAGGAGGAATGCATCTGCCTGGTTTGCTTCATTCCTCCATCTCCTCAAAGAGTTCCAAATTCCATCCTGGGCACACTGGTCCAGACAATAGCCTCTGACCCAGGCACAGCCAACCAGAATCAGTCATTGGGATATAGCACCTTGGAGTGCCATGCCCACATCCCTTAGAGGCCATTGGAGTAGCTGGCCTGGGGTAGGAACGAAATGAGGCTTCTGATGCTGAGTTCATGGCTTCCCCTGTCAGAGAAGCCTCTGTTAGATATCACCATGTCGGTCCATTTATTAACTTGAACTCACACTTGGAAATCAAGAATAGATCTTGAAAGCTGAGCACTAGTGGCTCATGCCTCTAGTCCTAGCCATTCAGGAGGTTTGAGCTCTAAGGATACTGGTTTGGAGCTAGCTTAGATGGGAAAGTCTATGAGACTAACCAGTAAAAAAGCCAGAAGTGAAAATGTGGCTCAAGTGATAGAATACCAGCCTAAGGTACAACAACCTGGTTCAATTATCAGAACCAACACACACACACACACAAAATACCTTGAGTAAAATCTGAAACCTTACAGATTGATCAAAGAGGTTCAGCTTCTATTTGGACAGGTCCCAAAGAGGGTGGCAACTCTAGTCTGACAATGATGTCATAACCCAGCAGTCTAATGTAGAAGAGACCTTCACTACACCACAGAGTAAGCTGTTTGCTGCTGTTACCTCTCCAGGCTGTACTTTAAACTCCCTAAGCAGGCAAACCAGCCTGTTTATGTGGAGTTGGACCTTCCTGTACACCTCACTTTCCCCATCTGTAAAGTAGACATAAAATAATGCTAAGCTGTGGGTGAGCTACCCCACATTTGTGCCAGCCAAAGCCTGGAGACAAATCTTATCCTCCAGGCTGGCCACTGTAAGTGTCCTTCCTGGCCATCTCAGGGGGACCATGCGGAGGCAGGCACACACAGAAGGTTTGTAAGATTTATTAAAGGGGGCCATGGTTTTCCCAGGAGAAGGAGCAATATGGTTTTGCCCCTATTCAGGTGGTAGCTCTGGTCTAGTAGAGAGGTTTGGGTGGAGAATGGGAGTGGCCAGCTATCTGGGCAGGGAGGAGCTTCAGGTCTGGGTGGAGCCAAGGACTGGAGGTGGGGAAAATACCAACAGTCACCTGGAGTGGACTGGGTTGGAACACCTAGGTTTGGGCTTGCTGTAACTGAAAGCTTCAGCCTAGAGAGCCCTTCCTCCAAGTAAGCAGGTCCCAAAAGAGCCCCTCAAAGTTATCAGGGTGGAGGATGTCAGGCATTGCTGAAGGGAGCTGAGAAAGCCAAGCCCTCATCTACCACCTAGGTGCAGGCCGAGTTGAGGTTCAGTTCCCAGCCTCAGCAGTGCTATGTATGGTATGGGGCTATAGAGAGGGAAACTGAGGTACTGAGATACTGAGAACCGCTCAAGGCTACATGTTCAGCATTAAGGGTTTGGATTCTGAGTGAGGGGCCCTTGCACCTCCCCACAGGGCTAAGTCCCCCAGGGGTGACTTGACAGGATAGCATCTGAGATGAATCCCCCACCTCTGCCTGGAGGGGGAGAATGTAGAAAGAAGCTGTCTCCCACTGTTCCACACAGTAACAGCTTCTAGCCTTGTTCTGAAGGGAGGAGCTGTCCCCAAAGCACATTTTTACCAGGAGTTCACCTGCATGGAGGAGCAGCAGCCAATCTGGAACAATCCCAGCATGTTGTCACAACCCATTTCCAACATGAGGGGCACAGATTAGGAAAAGCCCTTCATGGTTTGAAAAAAAAAAGTCCCCTAAACCGACACCCCCCCATCTAAGATTCCTACCCTCTTGGCACCAGGTCCAAGAGCATTTTACTAGGGCAGGGCACAAATCCCACAACCAAGACTGGGGCTGGAAGTTTAAGGGGACTGGAATGGGCCCATTGCCACCTCCTGCTTGGTGGCCTTTGGGCTTTCCTTTGCCCTTCTTGGAAGTCAAGCCTGGACACACCCTGCCTTGACCCCTTCCCACTCTCAGTAGATGAGAACATGGCTTCCTTGAAAAGAATGTGCCTGTCTGGCTCCTGGATCAGTCTAAGGTTTCAGCTACCAAAAATGTACCAGGAAGGCCTCCTGCAGCTGGCCCAAGGAGCCTGGGAAGCCAGCAGCTTTGCTCACATGACATCCCTGTTCACCCCCACCCCCACCCCAGGGCCTCTGTGTGAGAAAGGGCTGGGCAGCCATACTTATGCATAGAGCTAGGGAAATAGGCCTGCCAAGAAGTAGAGGTAGGGCTGGAGTTGCCAAACACCCACCTCCACTCCAGATGTTCACACATCTCCCTTTCTGCCCAGCAGCTGTCCATGAGCAGCACTTGCAGGGGACTGCTGGGGAGGGGAAAAGACAGCCAGGGGGTTGTTTCTGAAGGACTTGAGCTTACCCGCCTGGGGCTGAGCTCCAGTGTCTTGGACACACCTAGTGCTGTGTGATCTTGAAAAAGTTACTCTGAACAATCCATATCTGGATCCTCACCCAAAAGGGATGCTGCTTCCAGAGCTGGTGGCTTTCAGTCTTGGCTATGTGTTCTATCATGTGGCAGGTAGAGCTTTTCCAATATTTGGAAACCCTGAGCCTGATCCAGTTAGAACTTCTGATACCTGTATTGTCAGTCCTCAGTGACCCAGTGTGCTCTCAACTTCGAGAACAACCCACTTTGTCATACACCTGTGGCTCAGGCCTGTATTCCTAGCTACTTGGAGGCTGAGATCTAAGGATAACAGTTCAAAGCCAGCCAGGCATGGACACACGTGTGTGTGTGTGTGTGTGTGTGTGTGTGTGTGTGTGTGTGCGCGCGCGCGCGTGCGCACATGTGCTGGTCCTAGAACTTGGGCTGTTCCTTACCTCCTTTTTTTTCAAAGCTAGTGCTTTACCACTTAAGCTACAGCTCCACTTCTGGATTTTTCTGGTAGCTTAGTGAAGATAAGAGCTTCACAGATTCAGATCTGTGAGACTGAGATCCTCAGATCTCTGCTTGCTTCTTGAGTAACTAGGATTACAGATGTGAGCCACTGGCACCCAGCTCCCCATGAGACTTACCTCCAATTAGCCATCAACAAGTCAGAAGTGGAGCTGTGGTAAGAGTAAGCAGTCTTGAGCAAAAAAGCATGAAACTGTGCTAGAGTGGTAGCCTTGAACAGAAAAAGAAACAGAAAGGGAAAAGGAAGAAAGGGAGGTAGTTAATGAAATATAATAGGTATGAACTTTTTCAAAACTA
>NW_012267322.1:907641-914960 GCF_000151885.1 Dipodomys ordii | reverse complement strand
TGGGATTGTGCAGTATATAGGTATTTATACAATATTTATGGTCTTAATTATTTTTTACTAAAAATTTTAAGTCAATATAAAAATATAAAAGGGGTTGGGAAGGTAGCTCAGTGGTAGTAGAGTGCTTTCCTTGCATGCATGAGGCCCTAGGTTTGATGCCTCAGCACCACGTAAGCTGAAGAAGCTGGAAGTGGCAACCAACCACAGCATTGTGTTCTGTATCCTAGGAACCGATTGGCTCAGTGACCATAGCATCCATCTGTTTGCTCTTCCACACTGTGCCCATTAGTTCAGCATCTCTCCTTGTCTACTTCACACTGATGTCTGATTGCTGCACATAGTGTTGCTCTATGGTATTGTGTTTTTGTGAAATTTTTGTAAAAATTTGAATTTATTTCAAGCCCTATGATGCCACCTTTTAGGGCTTCTGGCAGCAAACCCAAGTGCCAGAGGAACATGCTTAGTAGCATCAAAGAAAAGGTGGAACTTCGTGACATGTTAAAGGAAGGCAAAAGCTATGCATCTGTAGGCCACCATTGTGGAGGATCAACAAATTTACTGTTGACTACATAAAGAAGGACAAGATGAATATTAGGCCTACAGGAACAATGACTTTTAACAAGACTGCCAAGAGGGTGGCCATTCCTGCAATAAGGCCGTTGTGAGGATGGAGTCTGCATTGGCCCTGTGGATAAATGACTGCAGGAAGAAGAATATCTTGCTAGATACTAACACCATCCGGACAAAGGTCAAGAAACTTTATGATGGTTTTGCAGATAGCATAGACATTCTCAAAGGTCATGAGGATGAAGACAAGGTTGACAATGCGCAGGTGTCCTATGCCTTCTTACTCAAGCTGCTGCTTCACCAGCACCCAGGTCACCTCCAGTTCCAAACACCCATTTGTCAATTCTTGTCTTTATTGCCTGAGAAATTGGAGCCCTCTTCAAAAAATAGTTGTCTGTGTCTATCAATTTCCAGTTTTTTATACATTTTCCTGTGACAGATTTTGTTTAAAGTCTTACATTGAGTGCTTTGGAGTTGATTTTTGTACAGGATGAGTGAGATAGGGCTCAAGCAGCAGCCCTGGCTCCAGGAACAGTGGTGACATCTTTGATTCCCTTTTGTCTTCAACTCCCTGTTGCCCAATCTCTACACACTCTTTAGTCTGACTCAAACCTCAGTAGTTAATTTTTTGGTTGTTTGTTTGTGATGGCTCAGGGGCTGAAACTCTGCAGTCCCTGAGCTTTTTTGCCCAAGGCTAGCACTCTACCATTTGAGGCAGAACTCCATTTCCAAATCTTTGGAGGTTAATTGGAGATAAGATTCTCACAGCTTTTCCTGCCCATGATGGCTTTGAACCATGATTTTATCTCATCTTCCTGAGTGGTTAGAATTATTGGCATGAACCACTGGTGCACAACTCATGGATTAATTTTTTAATGTGCTGGCACTGGTACTTGTCTCAAGGCCTGGGCACTGTCCATTAGGTTTTTCTCTCAAGGCTAACCCTATACCCTGAGTCACAGCTCTACTTCAGGCTTTTTGCTAATTAATTGCAGAAAGAGTTTCATGGATTTGTCTGCCTGGGGTGTCTTAAAACCACAATCCTTAGAGGCTTGTTTTCTGATTAGCTAGGATTACAGTCATGTGCCACCAGTTCCAAGCTCTCCGGTTAATTCTATCTCACAAGTTAGAGTCCTTTGACCCAGGACCTTTCCAGGAATGTGTAGACCCTGGGTCAGTGGCCAGCTATGTATGATCAGTTTCTACCCTGGTACCTAGACCACCTCCCCAGTTGGGATGTCGCTTGGTGGTAGACAGCTTGTGTATAGTCCCCGCCTAGTCCAGGGTCATGAGAGAGGCACTAACAAGTTGGGAATAGTGAAAGACCCATCAGAAAATACTCCTCTCTGTGCCTCTGCTGCCAGCAAGGAGAGTGGAACACAGGCTGGGGATCCTGTAGCCCTCGGAAGTTCCCATAAGAGCCTCTGCCGAGCTGCTGGGGCTGCACGCCTGGGCACACTGCACTGCCAGTAAGCCCCATCTGAGAAGCCTGGAACGGAGGGCTGTGACTGGGCTCGCCCTTCTCTGAAAAGAGCCTTCAAGGAAGCAGGCAGCCCCTCTCTGAGTCATTGCTGATGACTTGGGCCCAGTGTCTGCAGATGGAACAAATTCTCAAGCACTGTGTGCATCAGGGAGGGGCTGAGACTAAGAGAGGTTCTGCCAAAAAAGAGAATGAATAAATACTGGCTTGTCACTCATCAGAACACGACTGGGGCCTCTAAGAGATATTCATGGTGGTGGGTGGGGGTGAGAGGAAGAAATATAAAAGAGTCCTCCTAGGCACATGATGAGAGCAAGAGCCATGGCTCAAGTGGTAGAGCACCTGCTTAGCAAGCATGAGACCCTGAGTTCAAATCTTAGCATTGTCAAAAAAATATGTGGAAGAGCAAGCTGGGCATCATGTTAAGAGAGGGCCACTTCCTTGGATGATCACAGCTCAGCCACTGACTCACCCTCAAACAAGCCCACCTGCATTTTTTCGTCTTTGGATTGAGCTGCCAGGGATCTGTACTCCTTTCATTCTTGGGCCTCTTTGCCTTCTCCTCCCAGGTTTGACTGACAGGGTTTCAATAATATCAGCCTAAGCATGCCCAGCACAGTTGAAGATTGGCTGGGAGTGGCAGCAGTGTGGAATCGGGATGTGATTCTAGAATGTTAAGATGAATGAATGTTCAATGGAGCTCTTTCAAGAACTTCAAGATGAAGCCCAGATCTCAATCTGAGGATCACCATGAAGCCTCAGCCTCCTGAGTTAGGATTACATGCATAAGCCACCGGCACTGGCTTTCCAGGCTATCTTTTTCACAGAGATAGACATTGCCCCAGCTTGGGACAAAACTGGGCCCCACAGAGAAGGCTGTCCTTGGCACCTCAAGAGGAGAAGAAGTTGCTTAAATGTATCACCAAATGGACATGATAATGATGGAAAATAGCAAAGCAACAGCATTCAGCATGTGATGAGGGGAGGGCAGGGATGGGTGGTTAGCTGTTTACTGCTGTGTAACAAACGATCCCCAAAGTAGTGGCTTAAGTAATAAAAACTATGGTTCTGATGGTCAACAATACAGAAGGGAATGATGGAACTAGCCTGTCTCTAGGATGCTGTGGACTGGCTGGATATGTGAGGGCTGGTTGCTGTGATCACGTGAATGAACTCACCTGTAGGAGGACTTCAATCAGAGGCAGACACGGGGAAAACCTGAGCCCAGAAGGAGGCTTGCACCTTTATATACTCAAGGGAAGACCTGGGCTCTGGAATGAGAATATACTGGGCTTTCTGCAGGCTGTGTTTTTGAGCCTAAAGGCACTATGAAATCATGAAGTGACTGATCAAACAGATGTTCTAAGAAGCTCCATGGATTAGATTGGGATAGATGTGGTGGACAGAAGGCAGAGTTATGGTTTTAACCTGGACTGAGACCTTTAGAAGCTGGGGTACACATGAGTAACAACTGCTTCCTCCAGGAGAAATAGGAAAGGCTCAGGGGAAGCTGCAGGGCCTGAGCCCAGGTGAGCAAAGGTCTGGCTATGAGAAGCCCTGTGACCTGTTGAAGGAACTTGCAAAGTAATAGGTCGGGGTATGCCCAGGTGACTTATAGTTTAAAAAAAGGCTGCTGGGTGCTGGTCACTCACACCTATAATCTTAGCTACTCAGGAGGCTGAGATCTGAGGTGTCACGATTTGAAGTCCACCCCAACAGGAAAGTCTGTGAGACTCTTATCCCAATCAACCAATGAAAAGCCAAAAGTGGAGCTATGGTTCTAATGGTGACACATTAGCCTTGGGCAAAAAAAAGCTCAGGGATAACACCTAGGCCCTGAGATAAAGACTCGGGACCTGCAAAAAACAAATGAACAACAAAAATGCTGTCGGGCTTCTAAATCAGTTCTTGCTTTTATGAAATCAAATTAAATCTGTTTAGCCAGAAGCCAATGGCTCATACCTGTGATCCTAGTGACTCAGGAGGCTGAGATCTGAGGGTCATGATTTGAAGCCAGCCCCAATAGAAAAGTCCATGAGACTGTTATCTCCAGTCAACCACCAAAAATCTGAAAGTAGAGCCCAAGTGGTAGAGCACCAACTTTGAGCAAAAAGCTCAAGAATAGCACCCTGGCATGAGTTCAAGCCCCAGGAACAGCACACAAACAAAATTAAATCTATTTAAAACCCCTATTTGTCAAAAGTACACGTTTCTGGTAATGGGTGGGGTTCCTGGAAGGCTGAGAGGCCCACATGAAGACAATATCTCTTCCACAGGGGCATCATTGAGACTGCCAAATATGGGCCAGTGACCTCCAATTCTGGTCATCTGGATCCCAAGTCTCCCCCATGGAAAATGCTATCGTCCTGGAGTCGGGCTCTTTGTTCAGGGCCCAACTTCTCCCAGCTGGCAGCCCACTGATGCCCTGCCAACTGCTGCCATGCTCACAGACAGAGTCTCTGAGGATTTCTACCTGGAGAATGTGCTAACCACTCATTTCCTCTTGTGGGCTTCTGGGACATCGCAGGACTCCCTCTGCATCTCTTCTGTTTTGAAGCAGTGGAAGCATCCTCAAGGTTCCACGCTTGGATGAGTGAGTCAGCCCATCACATGCTCTTAGCTGACAGTGAGTTGGAGCTCCAGTTTCTTCCAGAGTGGAGGGAAGGGTGGGCTTGTCTCAGTGGGTGCCTCCAGCACTGCTCTTCTGATCCCATACACAGCAGGGAAGAGAGACCCACCCAGATTTGCTGGATCGGGCTTGACAGTCCCATCAGCTGCTCCCAAAAGCCAAACAGTGAGAGACCTTACCTCATGTGCTAACATCAGCGCCCAAACAAAGACGGTCTTTTCTTGTCTTCCCATATGTCCTTCTAAAACAAAACCTAGCACACCCTTCTCAGCACCCTGGCTGCCCTCATTTGCTGCCACTTTCCCTGCAGTCTTTAGTATTCCTTGCTGGTCTAAATCCAGCTGGGAACCATTGGCTGCTCTGGGGTATGGAGACATGGAAGCAAGAGATGAACTTTGTGACCCCCCTGGGGCTCCATGTCATCACTGACCTGGCAGGAGTCAGATTGAGGGCTTTCCCAATGCTAGTTTGATGGCTACGGCCCTCTGATTATTTCCCTACTAAAGATAGGGGAGGCATTGGGCACTAGTGACTCAGGCCTATAATCCTAGCTATTCAGGAGGCTGAGAGCTGAGGATTGTGGTTCAAAGCTAGCCAGGCAGGAAAGGCAATAAGATTCTGTAATTTGAGCTGTAGCTGCAGCTCAAATAGTAGAACACTAGCCTTGAGTGAAAAGCTCAGGGACAGCACCCAGACCCTGAGTTCAAGGCCCATGACTGAAACAAAACAAAACAAAACAAAAAACCAAGATAGTCTAGAACCAGGAGCCCAGGTTGCACTCTGTTGACAGTTTTTCTTTAGCATTTGGGCCCTGGATTCTAATCCAGACTTCATGCCAAGTCTCATTTGGAGTACTTAATTGGGGTTCTGTGTCTACCCTATGGTTTGTTCTGGCCTCTTTTTTTTTTTTGCCAGTCCTAGGACCTGGGTGCTGTCCCTGAGCTTCTTTTGCTCAAGGCTAGTGCTCTACCACTTGAGCCAGTGCCACTTTCAGCTTTTTCTGAGTAGTTTATTGGAGATAAGAAATTCTCATGGCCTTTCCTGCCTGGGCTAGCTTGGAACTGCAATCCTCGGATCTCAGACTCCTGAGTAGCTAGAATTACAGGTGTGAGCCACTGGTTCCTGGAGTGGCCTCTATTTTAGAGGCCAAATTCTCCCCCTCCTCTGGACTTCTCATCTCAATTTATGAATGAGACAGACCTCAATGACTTCTTCCTCTCCATGTCAACTACTGCCTCCAACTATCACTAAAGCCATCATTCCTCTTGTGTAGTTGTGGGGAGTCAGGAGGTTTTTACTGGGGGACCCTGGAAGTGCTCAGGGCAATGCCAGCATTTTCCAACTCTGTCTTGAAGTCAGGTAATGGCTCCCTGCCTATCAAGCTCCTGCTATCACATGCCTGGTGTATAAGCAAAGCCATACCCATGTATATCTTAATGAGCTTCCACCTTGCCAAGGACCAAGCCGGGGTTCAACTCAGGCCCACTGACCCCAAGGCAAATTCAATGTCTCTACAGCATACCTTAGCTGACTCAGACCTTCACCCACCCCAGTCTGAGCTATTTGGTTGCTAAGTGCTTATTTTGGGTAAAGCAGCACACCTCAGCAAGTGGCACTGTGGCTCAAATGGTAGAGTGCTTGCCTTGAGCTGAAGAGCTCAAGGACAGCACCTAGGCCCAGAGTTCAAGCCCCAGACCCAGAGAGAGAGAGAGAGAGAGAAAGATCAGCACCCCTCAACTTCAAGTAGGTATCTTAGGAAGACATTGTTTTGCCCAGACATCCTCCAGTTTGGCCTGAGCTGGGGTTTTTTTCCAGGCAGCTTTTCCACTGATTGGGCTAGCACTATCCAAATGTGGCACCCTTCCCCACCTAGTAGGGTGGGAAGGGAATGGGTCCCACATCACCCCCAAACTTCTTTTCTCCTAATTTATATTATCCAAGTGGAAATGAGGCCCTCTCTGTGTTGGTATTCCACCCAGGTCCAAGAAATTGGCACTTTCTAGACAAGAGCTGGGGTAGGTGTGCTGCCTCCCAGAAGTATAGGTACCATCAGCAACCATTTTGCCTTGCTGCTCTGCCCACTTACGTACCCTCTCATGTTACTTGAATCAGCAGAGGTGGCTGCACAGCCCGTCCTGATGGGGTAGAATCTCATCTCCTCTAGTACAGATTGAGCATCTCTACTCTGCAGTCCAAAATGCTGCAAAATCTGAAACTCTTTAAAATACCAATTTGACTCCACAAGTGGACAATTCTACGGCATGAACTGTTTCATGCATAAAATTATTAAGTGCAGTGTATAAGATTATCTTGAGGCTCTATGGATAAGGTGTGCATAAAACAAACGCCCCATATACCTATCCACCTCTCTGTCTCTATCTCTGTGTCTCAGTCTTTCTGTCTCTCTCTCTCTCTCTCTCTTTGTGATAGTACTGGGCTTGAACTCAGGATGTGGGTACTGTCTCTTAGCTTTTTCACTCAAGGCTGTTGCTCTACCACTTCACTTCCAGCTTTTAGGTGGTTAACTGGAGTTAAGAGTTTTATAGGGGCTGGGAAGGTGGCTCAGTGGTAGAGCACTTGCCTTGCATGCCTGAGGCCCTGGGTTCGATTCCTCAGCACCACATAAGCAAAAAGAAAAAAAGC
>NW_012267322.1:906576-907591 GCF_000151885.1 Dipodomys ordii | reverse complement strand
TTTTGTGCCAAGAATAGACATTCTCTCGTGGCTGAAGGTAGAGCCAAGGATCATGAATGGACAGTGCCTGTGGCAGCTCCTGCCCTATGATCCTCACTCAGCATCTGTCAATGGGCAAGCCCTGCCATTCGGGTCCAGGCACACCTCAGCATGGGATAGGGGCTGACTTATGGGAACCTGGACAGCTCTAACCTGTCCTGATCCCCAGAATCTCTTCCTACCTACAGCAGGGAAGCTATGGCCAAGGCTTCTGTAGAGAAAGGTTCATCCACACTTGCCCCTCTGGCCCAGCCTTCCCATTCCTAGGTATTTATACTTAGAAAGAAAATGTGTCTACATAAAAGACTTGTGTAGCCAGGTGCTGGTGGCTTACACTAATAACCCTAGCTACTCAGGAGGCAGAGATCTGAGGATTGAGGATTGAAACCAAACCTGGAAAGGAAGGTTCATGAGACTCTTATCCCCAATTAACCACAGAAAGCCAGAAGTGAAGCTGTGGCTCAGGGACAGTGCAAATTTGTTTATTGAAGCTGTCTTCCTCACAGCCAAAGCAACACACATATCCAACAGGTTAGTGAACACACATATCCAACAGGTTAGTGAACACACATATCCAACAGGTTAGTGAACACACATGACCAACAGGTTAGTGAAGTTAGTAATCCTGGTCACACACCATGGATCCCACTCAACAGGTACTCAGACAAGCACATCTGTGTATCCAGAGCATATAGATTGTCATGCAGGAGCATCCCTCATCAATCCCACATTATATTAGTGCTTGTGAGTAGTGCTGAAATAAACATGATACGCAAGTATTTTTCTTGGATATTGATTTATCCTTTGGATATATGCCCAATGATGATATGGCAGGGTTCTAAGAAAAGCCTGTCTTCTTTGTTGCTTTTTTGGGTGTATGTGCTAGTCCTGGGACTTGAACTCAGAGCCTAGGCACTGCTCCTGAGCTTTAATGCTTAAGGCTAGCACTCTACCACTTGAGCCACAACTCTACTTC
>NW_012267322.1:892307-898751 GCF_000151885.1 Dipodomys ordii | reverse complement strand
TTGCATGCCTGAGGCCCTGGGTTCGATTCCTCAGCACCACATAAGCAAAAAGAAAAAAAGCCAGAAGTGGTGCTGTGGCTCAAGTGGTAGAGTGCTAGCCCAGAGTTCAGGCCCCACGACCGGACCAAAAAAAGAGTTTTATGGACTTTCCTGCCAAGCCTGTCTTCAAACTACAATCCTCATAGCTCAGCCTCCTGTGTAGGTAAGATTACAGGTGTGAGACTTCAGCACCCAGCTTCCATCCCCCTTTTCCTCTAGGACATTCATGTCATCACATTGATTTGAAAAGCAAATGACATCTTCCAAGAAATGCCTATGGAGCATGACCTTACTTTGTGCTAAGGGACATAGGTATCTTTTCAGTTTGGATTGGAGACAAGAGATCAGTGGAAGAAGGAGCTGATCTTGGACTCTACTCCTGGCTTCTTTGGGATTCTAGGTAAAGCATTCCCCAATGGCTTCGTGTTGGGGAACATCCAAATTTCTTCTATGGACTATGTGTGGTTTTTGTTTTGTTTTGTTTTGCCAGTCCTGGGGCTTGAACTCAGGGCCTAGGTACTGTCCCTGAGCTTATTTTGCTCAAGGTTAGCACTCTACCACTTGAGTCTCAGCTCCACTTCCAGGTTTTTCTGTGTGTGTGGTAGTGAAGAATCAAATCCAGGGCTTCATGCATGCTAGGCAAGCACTTTACCACTAAGCCATATTCCCAGCCTGTGTGGTTTCCTTGGCTGAGTCTCTTCCTCCTCCACCTGTGTGGCCTGATTTGCTCTGACACCTTAATGTCACATATGCAGCAGGGACAGGAGGGGTGCTCTAGGAGGGTGGACCTCACAGGCCTTCCAGGGAGACAGCCAGATTCCTTCTGCATTATGTAAAGACAAGGGGGTGAGAGTGGTTTTACATTGTGTGATGAGAGACAGTTTATCTTGGTCTGTAGCTCATGTCAACAGCAGGCAGGGTGAGGAGGAAAGCTTGTTGGGGCCTGACATCCAGACACGGGTCTACATTCCTAGTAGCTCTTGACTAACACACCTCCTGGCAGCCTCCCCTGCCCCTGCCACAGTCACAGACTGAAACTCCTCCTCCACTTGGGCCCTGAACCTTCATGTATTAGGGTTGTTGGCCAAGGGCTGTAGAAAGCTAAACAGGCTGATGAAGGCTGTTGGGTGAAGGACTAAAGAAGAATGGAGATTTTCTCAGAGGAGGCAGAGGTCAGGAACAGGTTCTCCTGGGTAGCCATAGCCCTCACTGGTAAGGACAGATGTCATACCCTCTTGGAGCTAGGCTTAGACTTCTGCCACCCCCGTGGATGTAGCCCCATGCAGGGAACTAGAAGGTTCTGGTTCTTTGATGCTGTAGGACCTCAGATTTGTGGGAATTCAGAAGCTCAGTAGAAGGACCCGTAGGCTTCACAATACAGAATAGAAAACAGGACATTGGGGAAGACAAAGTTCAATCAAGTGCCATAGGCAGTCAGTAACTGACCCAAACCCAGGCAGAGACCCCGCACTCCAAGGCCTGTAATGCACCAGCTGTGTATTGGGGCTTAAACTCAGGGCCTTTGCTGTTGCTCAGTTGTTGTTGTTTGTTTTTAATCATACCTAGCACTCTACTACTTGAGCCACACCTCCATTTCCCACTTTTTGTTAGTCAACTAGCAAAGCGTCTCTTGGATGAGTCTGTCTTAGCTGGTTTCAAACCAGGATTATCAGATCCCATCCTCTTTATTTTTATTTTTGTTGGTTGTGGGCCTGGAACTAAAGGTCTGGGCATTGTCCCAGAGCTCCTTTTGCTCAAGGCTAGCTCTCTATTGCTGTGAGCCACACAGCCACTTCTGGTTTTCTGGTGGTTAATTAGAGATAAGAGTCTCTTGGACTTTCTTGCTTAGGCTGGCTTTGAAACATGATCCTCTGCTCTTAGCCTCCTTGAGTAGCTAGGATTACAGGCGTGAGCCCGCCAGCCCCCAGCCTGTCTTGGGTAGGATGTGTGAAGCTCTCTGCTCTCAGCATACTTGTCTGTCAAGTGAAAATAAGAGCTCAGAGGGAAGGTTTGGGAACTTTCAGGCTGGGCCATGGACAGGCCGCTGAGGCGCTGGCGGCTGGGAGGCCTAAATCCTGAGTCCACAGAGAAGGTCTCCATTCCAGGGCGAGACGGGCGCTTGTGCAGTTCCAAACGAACGCAGAAGACGAGAAGGAGCCCGGGGCGCAACACGGGAGCAACATGGCCTGGAGTTTCCCGGGACAAGCCGAGATTGCCCAGTCGGCGGCAGGATGCAGACTTGGGGTCCCCCCCGAAGATCAGAGCCCAGCCGACGTTCTCCCCAGCGTGGGCAGGATGGAGTCCCAAAGTCATCTCCAAGTCAGCCAGAGCCAAGGCCTGAATCCCCGCGACGTGCAGAATCGCCGAAGATTTCCCAGGAGGGAGGTGGCCGAGGGTAAGGAGGTGCTGACCCCGGGGTGTCCTCATGGTCAGCCGCAGCCGGGCCCCGGATCTCCAGACCCTTACCCTGGCCAGCAAGGTCCAGGTTCCGAGCCTCCGCAGCCTCCGCAGGAGCTGACACCCAGGTTCCCCCAGCCCAGAGCGCAGCAGGGGCCTCACAGGCCACCTGCGGCCGGGCTGACGGTGATGGGCAGCGGTGGGGGGAAGACGAGGAGGAATGTCCTGTGATCCCAAAGGGGAAGCCCCAATCTGGGCGTGTGTGGAGGGACCGCTCCAGGGTCTCCCAGATGGTCTAGGACTAGCCCCGAGGCACCTCCTGGCATCGGAAGATGTAGGAGGGGCAGGAGAAGAAGCTGGCCAAGGAATGTGCCCGGCACCTGGACGAGGAAAAGAAGGAGAATCATCACCGGGCTGAGAACATCAAACGCCGCCTGGAGAATGAGGGGAAATGGAGATGGCCCAAGTGGTTGCAAACCCTGCCATGCTCAAGCGGGCCAAGAAGCAGCAGCTGCACACCCTGAGAAGCGGGACACCCAGACACTTGCAGAAGCAAGCCACCCCAGCCGCCCAGCTCCAAGGTCTGAAGACCCTCCACAGCCAGGAGCCAAGTCAGGCAGATGGCCCTGCCGGGACCAGTTCTCAAGCTCTGGGGGCTCAGGTGAAGGCTCCAGGCTGGACAGGGCTCCTGGGCCTTGAAGCAGCGCCCAAAGGAAGTGAGCATCCCCTTTGTGAGCATCCCGGTCCTTCTCCATGTACCTTCAGACCAAGAACAGCACATTCTTGCTGCTCAGTGGCTGTTGGGTGGTGTGTCAGCATCCAGCCCAAACCAGAGGCCTGTAGTCAGAAACCAGCTCTATAGTTGCAGCACCTGAAGATCAATCATCAGGGAGTTTGCAGGAACAAGGCTCCTCTCAATGCCCCTCAGCCCACACCAGTCTGCAAAATCCTGGGCAATTAGACAAGTGTGCCTGGGCTGTCCACAGCAGGAGCATTCATTGAATGTCTGTTGCATACAGGTCCATTGGTAGGTACCAGGGAAAACAAACACACTTCAGTTCCTGTCCTCAGGGAGCTTCCATTCTGATAGAATCCATAATAAAGAATTAAAATGAAAACAAAGAAAGAGCTCAGAAGATTGTTGCAAGTAGCAGGTAAGATGATTCCTTTGTCCAATGAAGACAGGCACAGCTAGCTAGCTACTCTCCTCCTGCTGCAAGTATGGCCCCACCTGGGATGATTGCATTGTAGCCTAACCCTACCCCACTTTCCTTGAACCTGTGGTGGGGTGATTCAGGAACAGAAGTGCAAGTGTACATGTGAATTCCATCCTAACAGTAAAGGGAACACATTCCTCCTTTCTTCCTTTCAACTGAAGTTTGGAAGAGGTGGCCTGAGGAGTCATCACAGACCGTGATGGGGAAGCCAAGAATGAAGGACGACAGAACAGCCAAGCGGAATAAATCTGGGTCCCTGATAGTTATGTGGGTCACTGTTCTCTCATGTGGAAAGCAGATGGATTCTTTTTTTTTTTTCAGTCTTGGGGCCTGAACTCTGGGCCTAGGCGCTATCCCTCAGCTCTTCAGCTCAAGGCTAGTGCTCTACCACTTGAGCCATAGCACCTCTTCTGGCTTTTTCTGCTTATGTAGTGCTGAGGAATCAAACCCAGGGCCTCATGCATGTGAGGCAAGCACTCTACCACTGAGCCACCTTCCCAGTTCCAAGCAGATGGATTCTTTGGTTTGAGATTTTGTTATTTCTTCCCCCACCCACTTTGGGAATTTGTTTTCATAATTGCAATTTTATTGGTTGTGTCAAGGATTGAAATAAAGATAGTGACTCTAACCAACACCATCTTGACCATGTGATAGATGATAGGAAATTGGATTTAATTGGTGCCATCTTGTCTTCATGGCTGAGGTAGGGAAGTCTTACTTCCCAAATCATGGGTGTGCCTGAATTCCTACAGGCAGGGGTGGGGACTTGAACACTATGTTACTGGACATTCCAGTCTTGGATCATGAACTCTCAATCTCCTGTGACTCTGCCTCCTGACCTGGCCTTATTTAGGCCCACACCAGCTCAGGCACCATTATACCATGCCTTGTGTCCAGTGTCTCCTCGATCCTGGCTCTCCTCCAGGTTTCCCGCTTCAGCTCTCCATTAGGGTTGATGGTTTGTTGGTATTGCTTTTCTACTCTTTCTTTGTTTTACTGCTATCATGGCTCAGTTTTCTGACAGTGGTTAGTGTACTTGAGGAGCAACAGGTGGTAAGGTCCACCCAAGGAAGGTGGGGCAGACTCCTCCTTCATCTTGGCTAAGTTTCAACTGACACACATGGAGGCAGTCACCTTCCCCTCCTCTGAGGTCACATCCTCACCCCTCCCCCACCTCCCTGAGTGGGTCCCAGGCTCTGAGAACACAGGCCTCACCTTCCCTCACCTGGCCACACCTTCTTCCCACCTCTGGCCTAGATCAGACCTGGCCCTGGCTTGCCCCTTTTCGGCCACGTGTGTCTTCACCATGCACGAGGGCAGGCAGTTCGAAATAAACTTTTCTTTCCTGCCTGAATACCGTGTGGTGTTCTCATTTATCAGCTACCTACTTTTCTTTTTTGCTTTTTGCTTATGTGGTGCTGAGGAATTGAACCGAGGGTCTTATGCATGCAAGGCAAGCGCTCTACCACTGAGCCACCTTCCCAGCCCCTCACCTACCTACTTCAAGTTAACTTATACATGTCTTCATGACAAGAGTCTACCTGAGTCACCAGCTTTCCAATAGACTCCTTGGGCTGAGAATGTGGCTTAGTGGTAGAGTGCTTGCCTAGTATTCCTGAAGCCCTGGGTTCGATTCCTTAGTACCACATAAACGGAAAAAGCTGGAAGTGCTGCTGTGGCTCAAGTGGTAGAATGCTAGCCTTAAGCACAGAGAGGCTCATGGACAGTGCCTAGGCCCTGAGTTCAAGCTCCAGGACCAGCAAAACAACAACAACAAAAACTAAAACACTCCCAGTTTAACCTCTCAAAATGTGACTTCTCATGACTGAATTCCCCTGCAGCAGGATCAGTACAAAGACATTTCAATTTGTACACAATTCTTAGCACACGTACCAAAAGTCAAACACTGTGAACTGTTTTGAAAAATATTCTAGAGACAGTCCAGCTTCAAAACTGGAAGCTGAGAAGGTGGCTCAGTGGTAGAGCGCTTGCCTCGCATGCATGAGGCCCTGGGTTTGATTCCTCAGCACCACATAAGCAGAAAAAGCCAGAAGTGATGCTGTGGCTCAAGTGGTAGACTGCTAGCCTTGAGCAAAAGCAACGCAGGGACAGCACCCAGACCCTGCATTCAAGCCCCAGGACCGGCAAAAAATAAATAAAAATAAAAAATAAATTAAAAAACCCACTGGGAACAAATTTTCCTTGAATTTTCCTCTTAAGAGGAAACAAAGTACCCATATTTCAAATGCTGGTCTCCTGTTACTTAACTTCTACCATGTCACAACATCACAGTATATGCACAAGATACCCACACTCTCCACTGTTCACAGCACAATGACAATTAGGAAAACTGCACTACCACAAGTGGAGGTATGACAGAGCACACACAGTTCTGACAGAAGAGATCAAGGAGTGGTTTTCTTCAGGAAAACAGTTCTACCACAAAACAGCACGGGTCTGGAATTTCAAATACTCAAGACATGAAATGCACAGCTGTGACTCCAAAACTGCCATTTACTATGCTCTGTATTGCAGGCTAGAAAAGAAAACCCCCACCAATGGAATGTTACGTTAAACTAGCACTGAAGACAGCTGAGGCCTTCCATTATTCAGTAGCCCAAAAAACAAAACAACCAGCAAATGATTTCACTTGTTAGAATAGACTATTTACAATTAAAAAATGGGATGAAATAGGATTCTCTCCTTTCTTCTTAAACTTAAAATTTTTAAGTCATAAACACCTTTTAATCTTCACATGGATACTCATCATTATCTATTTATGTATTTATTT
>NW_012267322.1:882454-891064 GCF_000151885.1 Dipodomys ordii | reverse complement strand
AAAAAAAAGTAGAAAGGAAATGTGAGATTGCTATAAACTTCAAAAACCTCACTGGAGCCGGGCACTGGTGGCTGATGGCTCCTGCCTTTAATCCTACGTACTCAGGAGGCTGTGATCAAAGGATGACAGTTCAGAGCTGGGCAGGAAAGTCCATTGAGACTTTTATCTCCAATTATTCATAGAAAAAGATGGAAATGGCACTGTGGCTCAAGAGGTAGAGTGCTAGGCTTGAACCAAAGGAGCTCAGGGACAGTGCCCAGGCCCAGAGTTCAAGCCCTAGGACCAGCAAAACAAACAAACAAGCATAAAACCCTCATTGGGCTTGAAGAGTTAAAAAATGTACAAGCTAATTTCAAATGTCCTTGGTGTGGTGAAAAGCCAGTGGCTTTACTTTGAACTGTTAAGCAAGATGTAGTTGTGCCCCAGAAAAGGACAGGATATAGAAATGAACATTTGAGGGATTGGGTGAGCACCAAAAACAGCCATAAGGCCAGACACCAGTGGCTCACACCTGTAGTCCTAGGTACTTAGAAGGCTGAGATCTGAGGATTGAGGTTCAAAGCCAGCTAGGGCAAAAAGTCCCCATGAGACTCTTACCTCCAATTTACCACTCAAAAACGAGAAGTGACACTGTGGCTCAAGTGGTAGAGTGCTAGCCTTGAGCACAAAGCAGCTCAGGGACACTGCCCAGGCCCTGAGTTCAAGTCCCACAACCAACAAAAAACAAAAAACAGCCATAAAGGACTAAATGAAATATCTATACCTTTTTGTTTTAATTTTGTTTGTGAATCTGGTAGAAATTATGGGAGATCCAAACAGGCATGAGGGTGGGTAGAAGACACAGATTCCCACTTAAACCTCCAGCCTCATTCCCAGACATGCAAAAACCTAGGGCACCCTGAGAAAATATGTCTAAAATTTTCTTTTATTGAAACAGGCTCTCATAATCCTCCTGCTTCAGCTTCCCAAGTGTACTACCATGGTACTATAGCTTAGATTTTGTGTGTGTGTATGTATGTGTGTGTGTGTGTGTGTTTTGTGTGTGTGTTTTGTGTGTGTGTATGTGTGTACTGATACAGGAGCTTAAACTCAGGGCTTGGACACTGTCTGTCCCTTAACTTTTTCTAATTAAAGCTGGCAATTTCCACTTCTGGCTTTTTAGTGGCCAATTGGAGAAAAGCATCTCATGGACTTTCCTGCCTCTGTTGGCTTTGAACCATGATCTTCAGATCTCAGCCTCCTGACTAGTTAGGTTTACAGGTGTGAGTCACTGGTGCCCAATTTGAAGTGTTGGGTTTTTTTTTTGTCATTTTTCCTAACTGCAAGTATAGTTTGTTCCATTTTTAGGAGTTGAGATGGTAGATAAATAAAGGATCAGTTGATTGGACTCAGTGGTAGAGAGCTTGTGTGCAAGGCCCTGGGTTCAATCTCCAGGAGGAGGAGGAAAGTGATGGAGGAAGGAGAAGAGAGGGAAAAGAAGGAGAAGGAAGAAAATGACATCTAAAGGATCAGTTAGTTGGCTGACAGTCTGATAAATCTTTGCAGGAAAATAGATAGCCCTGCTAGGAATATAAACTTCTGTTTTTATACTTGCCCAATTCTGTACTTCTATTCCTTTTTTTTTTTTTTTTGGGTCTGGTTGTGGGGCCTGAACTCTGGGCCTGGGCACTGTCCCTCAGCTCTTCAGCTCAAGGCTAGCACTCTACCACTTGAGCCACAGTGCCACTTCCTTTTTTTTTTTTTTTTCTTATGTGGTGCTGAGGAATCGAACCCAGGGCCTCATGCAAGGCAAGCACTTTACCACTGAGCCACCTTCCCATCCCCACTCATCATTATCTTAATCTACATTGCTTATGAACTCTACGGACCTTTAACAATTAAACTATTTTTTACAAATTGAGTGATATGCACGTTTCTTTCCTTTTGCTTAGTATCAGCTGTTCCCTCTTGCTCTCTCATTCCCTCCTTCCCATCCCTGCCCTTGGAGTTGCTCAGTTCACTTTCATCCATGTCCAGTTCAGCTGATGGGCCCCTCTGCTGCATTTTTTCACCTGCATTCCGCTGGTTCTGTGCTCTGCTCTCACCCTCCCGCAGATGTACATGTGTACACATATATGAACACCATCTGTGAGGAAAAGAATAGAGTCATCTGAAAATGATGCAACAAATCCAGAAGAGGTCCTTTGTTTCCTTATCTTTGGGGTTCTTTTCAGTATGCATATTATTTTAAATACAAATGAAGAGGTGCTTGGGTATTACATTTGGTGCTGATGAGGAGGGAATTCCCTCCTTTTTAAAAACGTTTCTGGAGCTACTAAACATTGCATTTACAGTTCACAAAAATATTCCTCTGTGTTGTTCAAGACAGGAGACAGGGATCACTGGTAAGCCGCGGCTGGGTGAGTCAGACTTGGCTTCCTTCTCTTCTGCTTCATCAGAGACTGCACTCTCCCTTCTCCCTTCTTAGTCTGTTTTGGTCCGGCAAATCCTCTTTCTCTTGGCTGGTCACCTGGCCTGTTTGCCCTTTGCTCCCCTTTTTCCTTTTGTTTGCATTTTCTTGTCTGAAGGTTCATCCTTCCCCCCCCCCCCCCCAGGGCTTTTCAGGCTTGGTTCGGCTTTGGCAGGAGCAGGCTTTGATGTGGACCAGGCCACCTCCCTTGGCCTTGTCCTTCGCAGAGAAGGACATCAGGGCAGTGGGGTGTGGGGGTAGGGCCTACGTGCAATCACTGTGGGCTGAAGTGCCAAGTGCGAGAACCTTCTCAGACCAATGCTGTTAACCCCCCTTGCGCCCCTCCCACCTTCCGAGCTGCTGGAACCCACGGTGGCCAGCCCCCCCCCCTTTCAGAATTTTTGATTGAGACAAAAGTAAACGTGCATTCAAAAGTATTTTGTTATTGTTAGTTCTGGGGCTTGAACTCAGGGCCTGAGCACTGCCCCTGAACTTCTGTGTTCACAGCTAGTGCTCTGCCTCTTGAGCCAAAACTCCACTTACTGCTTTTCTGGTAGTTTATTGGAGATAATGAAGCAAGAAGGCCAGGTCTGGCTGGCGCCATATTGGCCACATGGTGGATAGTAGGGTCTGGCATCTTGTCTTCATGCCGGGGGAAGGACCGCCCCTCCCCCATTACCTGCTTCCCAGGTAATGGGCTTGCCTGGACCCTGGAGGCAGGGGCAAGCACTTGGCTGATAGGTTACTGAATCTGTCAGTCTAGTGCCTGGGACTGGGGATTTCCTGAGGATCCTGCGCCGTCCTATTTAGGCCAGGACCAGCCTAGCCACCAGGACTCCATGCCATGTGTGTCTCTGTGATGGTGACCTGTGTCCTGTCTCCTGGCTCGTCTCCAGTCATCATGGAGTCCCAGTTCAGCTCTCCATTGGAGCTGAATTGGCTTGTTGGTATTGTTCTTGCTATTTCTTTCCTCTTTAGCATGTTTCCTAGCTGTGTTATGTGTATTGTGCTGCAGGCCTTTGTAACAGCTGGTGGCCTGTTAACTGTATATAAAGACTCCAATATTCTATATTTTAAAATGTGGCTTCTGGGATGATTTACCTCACAACAATAAAAGTCTCACAAACTTTCCTTCCTGGGCTGGCTTTGAACCGTGATCCTCAGATCTCAGCCTCCTTAGTAGCTAGGATGACAGGTGTGAGCCACTGACACATGGCACCTGCATTCTTTTTATGTCACCCTTCTTTAAGATTTCCTGTTTCCTAAATGCTACACCAAATCTCACCTGATACAAGGACTATTTAGTTGTCAGACCCTGAAGGGAGGGTGGCCATCTTCAAGTAAGGAATTGCCCTGTGGCAGGAGGGATGATGGCCCAAAGGAACAATGGAAGGAGAGCAGGGAGCAGGTGGGCAGAGAGGAGACGATATGCTGTGAGGGACCAGGCTTCACAGGGCAAGGTAAGCACAGCCTTGATCCTAAAAAAAGAACATTGACCTCAGCCATGTGCCGTGCTTGGCTTGGTGCTTGGTTTGTGATAATGATTTACTCCGCGGCAACTGTCCCACTGTCCTCATTAACCACAAAATATGTTTATGGTTTGTGTGTGTGCATGCACGCACGCGTGCGCACACACAAACACACACACACACACTTGGCCTGGGGCTTGAAATCAAGGCCTGGTCGCAGTCCCTGAGCTTCTTTTCCTCAAAGCTAGGGTTTTACCACTTAAGCCACAGTTCCACTAGTGCTCTACCATTTGAGCCACAGCTCCACTTGCAGCTTTTTGGTAGTTTATTGGAGATGAGAGTCTCAGGGACTTTCCTACCCTGGCTGGTTTCCAACATCGATCCTCAAATACTGAGTTGCTAGGATCACAGGCATGAGCTACCAGTGCTCGGCTAGTTTCTGCTTTTGAAATTACAGCTATCTTCAGTGGAAAGGCTAATAATTAAGAGAGGAAATAATCAATGTTGGGGAAGACAGAGCCACTGGAACTCTGCCATGGGCTGACGGCAGGACCATACATTTCACAACCACTTGGAAAACAAAAATCAATAAACCCTATAAAAATCCATGTTCAAGGCTGGGAATGTGGCTTAAGGGGTACCTTAAGCCTGCTTAGAAAGGGGGAGATCCTGCATTCAAATGTCAATACTTCCAAGAGAGAAAGGGGGCAGAAAGACAGAGTGACAGAGAAGATATTCATGCAATGCATGTGAAGGATTGATTCCTGCCATATTCCCTCAGATCAAGCAAAACTCCAGATGTGCACTCACATGCTTGATGGCAGGAAGGTCAGGAGATGAGCATCTCCTCCTTGGCTTAGCCGAAAGCCCCTCAACCCAGGCAGAACAGCATTTTGGGCGTGGCCAAGGGCACTGTCCTTGGTCCCCAAGAGACCATAGCCTAGTTTTAAAATTTCTATTTCCTTGTTAAGGCCTTTATAGGCCTAACTCCAAATCCACCCCTTCACACAACCACCATACCCACGGGAAGGTTTGTTACCCCTCGCTGTTTTGCCTCAATAAACAGTCCTTGCTTGTGGAAGATCAAGTTCAGCCTGCCCCCTTTTCCTCCATTTTCCTAACAACATGTGTTCACCAAAAATCACCTATGCAAGACCTTTCTGAGCAGTCCTATACGTAACAGTCCCCAACCAGAAATAACCCAAATACCCTTCATGGGATGAGTGTGTAAGTCGAGATAGAGCAGCATAATGAAACGTGATAACAGAGAAATATGACCAACAGCTGCACACAGCAGTGTGGGTGAAATTTACAGTTGCAATGGAGCATGGGATGGTGTGATCCCACAGACAGAAAATACAAAACCACACAGAACAGTCTAGGTAGGGGCTGGGGATGTAGCTTAGTGGCAGAAAAAGAGCTTGCCTGGCTTGTGCAAGGCCCTGAGTTTAATTCATCACACTACAAAACAACAACAAAAATCAACTCTACTGGGGAGAAGAATCAGAAGAGGGCCTATGTCCTATTTTCTGGTCAGGGCATTTGTTATATGGTTGTGCTCATTACAAATTTATCTAGAAGATAAATTTATACCTATAAGATACACTTTAATGGAGGTAGTTAAATAAAAGTGAGCCACTCCAGTGTGTGTGTGTGTGTGTGTGTGTGTGTGTTGGGGGGAGCTAAATGGGCAGTGTAGCTCTCTGCTTTGCACCCTGAGAGGTGTGAGGGGTGAATAAGCCCCGTGGGCAGTAGTAAGAAAGAAGACTGGAGCTCTGCAATGATGGGGAGCAGAGCAGGGATCAGCAGCACAGGTGAGGAGAGGAGGGGAGTCAGGGCGGCCCTATGTATGATCTAAGTAGATTGGGGTGCCCTTCTCATAATGTTTCAGACAAATTCTCACTTGTGAGGACAGATACACTGCAGTGATACCCCAGCGGGCCGTACTCTCTGTCTGTGGAGAAAGATTGAGTCACTCACTCGGAGAGGGCACAGGACACTTCCACTGAAGAGCCCTGGGGCATGGCAACAAACTGTGTTGATCCTCACAGCATGGTGTCCATCTGCACTGCCTAGATGCAGTGATGGGAGCTGGACGCTGATGCTGCAAGGGTGCTCAGACCCTTCAGCCTAGACAGGGATGAGCCATGGGAGAATCTGCCCTAGGGGTGGAAGCCCAGGCCTCCAAGAAACAAGATGCTCTAAATTCCCATGCAAGGTTCCTCAGCAAGAGAGGACCCAGGCCACCCCAAGAGCCACCGCCACACTCCAGTGTTTGTGCTCAGTGAGTCTTCCTTCCTTCCTTCCTTCTTCCTTCCTTCTTCCTTCCTTCCCATTTCTCTCTCCCTCTCCCTCTCCTTCTCCCCCCCCTCTCTTTCATTGGTCATGGGGTCTGAACTCTGGGCCTGGGCACTGTCCCTCAACTACTCAGCTCAAAGCTAGCTCTACCACTTGAGCCACAATGCCACTTCCAGCTTTTTCTGCTTATGTGGTGCTGAGAATCGAACCCAGGTCCTCATGCATGCAAGCCAAGCACTCTACCACTGAGCCACCTTCCTAGCCCTTCTCTTCTCTTTCTTTAAATTTAAAAGAGTATTGAAATAAATGCCACAACTTACCCAGAGTGGCAAGAGAAAAAACAAAAGCATCTAAATCTCTATCCTCTCTGAGATAATAACCATCTTGATGACTTTTATTAATGGGAATTTTAAAAGCAAGCTAGCTTTAGTATAGATGCAGAATTGCAGGAAATTTACAAAGATTATGTACTGATCCCCTCCCATAATTTCTTAGTTCACACGTTGTGTTTCTATGATATATTTGTCAGAACCAATGAGCCAATCTTGATACATTGGTATTAACCAGATCCTGTGCTCAGATTTCCCTAGCATACCTGCTAGCCCTTTTCCTGCTTTGGGACACCTGTTACAGTGCCATTATGTTTCCTTTGGACTGTTCCTCCCTTGTGTGTAACAACACTGGGGCAGAAAAGTGCCAGAGGTACTCTTGCTTAGTTTTTTTGCTCAAGGCTGGCACTCTACCACTTGAGCCAGGCATCCATTTCTTGCATTATGCTGGTTAATTAGAATCTCTCAGATTTGCCTGCCTGAACTGGTTGTGAAGGACAAGTCTCTGATCTCAGCCTCCTGAATAGTTAGGATTACAGATAGGAGCCATCAGCACCTGGCTCTCCTTTGCTTTTGATGACACCATCTATTTTGAGATCCACAGATGGTGGATATCATACAATGGCCTTCAGTCAGAATTATTCTCATGTCTTGTATTGTTTTTCATAATTAGGTTGGAGTTTGGGGTTGGGGTTGGAAGAGACCTCCTGGGAAGAGCAAACCTTCTTTTTGGGAGGGGCACATTAAGGCTCTGAGGGTAATGTCTACCCTCAGAGCACTTTCCTAAACTGCAAGCTCCCCGCTAATCATGATTCATGACTGATAGAGATGACTCACTAGTGTGCAGTCCTGCTGGGCTTACAAAAAAACTGTTTTGTGTCAATACTTTGTCCCTTAGCTTTTTGTTCAAGGCTAGCATTCTACCACTTAGCCACAGCTCTGCTTCCAGCTTTTTAGTGGTTACTTGGAAATAAGAGTCACACAGACTTTCCTGCCCAGGCTGGCTAAGTACTGCTGGTAGTCCTGGACAGGACCTAGACAGTGCCCATTTCACAGATGAGAAATAGGTTTGTCAAGGCCAACTTGCTGGTCACACCACTAGGAAGTGAGAAAACAGATTTAAACCCAGACCTGCCCAGACTTATTGTTAGGCTTCCTCTGTTACCACTATCTACCCCTTGGTAATTCATAGCTATGATCTCTTCACAGATGAAGAAACCAAGGCTCACAGAGAGGAGACGAGTAACCTAGTCCATCATTACCATCATTTCTATTTTTGTTTCTCTATGTCCATGACAGACATGCACCCGTGAACCCAGCCATTGCTTGAGACAGAGTTTTGTTTGTTTTGTTTTTGTTGGCTGTGGAGCTTTAACCCAGGGCCTGGGCACTGTCCTTGAGCCTCTTTGTGCTCCAGGCTAATGCTTTACCACTTGAGCCACAGTGCCACTTTCAGTGTTTGAGTGGTTAATTGGAGATAAGAGTTTCACAGGGACTTTTATGCCCAGGCTGGTTTTGAACCATGATTCTCAGATCTCAGCCTCCTGAGTAGCTAGGATTATAGGCATGAGCTTCTGGTGCTCAGCTTGAGATGGAATTTTATGAATGTTTTTTTTTCTGTGTCTGGCCTTGAACCATGATCTCCCAATCTCCACCTCCCAAGTCACTAGGATTAGAGTTATTAGCCATCATGCCCAGCTGAGTACTGTCTTTGATGCCTGCTCACAGTGAGGATAGGGGAAGAAGATTGTAAATGATGCATAATAGAGCTCAAAAAGAAAAAAGAGACAGGAGGCTGAGATCTGAGGATCACAGTTCAAAGCCAACTGGGACAGGAAAGTTCATGAGACTCTTATCTCCAATTAACCACCAGAAAACCAGAAGTGGCTCAAGTGGTAGAGCACTAGCCTTGAGCTGAAGAGATCAGGGACAGTGCCCAGACCCAGAGTTTAAGCCCTATGGCCGACAAAAGAAAGAAAGACAGAAAGGAAGAAAAGAGAAAGAAAGAAAGAAAGAAAGAAAGAAAGAAAGAAAGAAAGAAAGAAAGAAAGAAAGAAAGAAAGAA
>NW_012267322.1:873896-876904 GCF_000151885.1 Dipodomys ordii | reverse complement strand
GCTTTTTCCTTTCTGCTTATGTAGTGCTGAGGAATCGAACCCAGGGCCTCATGCATGCAAGGCAAGCGCTCTACCACTGAGCCACCTTCCCAGCCCTTCTGTTCTTTTGGAAGCCACATTTGGGCTGATGTGACAGGTAACTTGCTTAATCTGCTTCTTTCTTTTTCTAGTTGAAAAGCTATTAGAAGAATTTGGAGGGGTTTGGGTTTTTTTTTTTTTTTTGAGTTGTACCTCTTATTTTTTCAAGGTTACAAAATACATTGTCCTGGGCATGCACCTGGAGAATTATAAATATATGATTTCATTTAAAAGTTTTGCCCTAGTTTCTGCCTTTGATTGGCAGCATGCCCAGCAATGAGACAGAAGAGCTCTTCTTGCTAGCGTAGCTGGTGTACCTACCCACAGACACACAGAAAGAAATAGCCCATGTCACTTCTTTCTTTAAATTGTCTTAGTAATGTGAACACAATTTTTCGAAATCAAGGGTTATGTTATTAATAGAAAGCAGTTCCTTGCACTGTAAAAGTCTAGCTTCTGCATATAAGAAAGAATTACTTTCCAGCTCACCTTCAGTAGACACCAGTGTCTCTAATGCTCAGTTGCTAGGCTGTTTCTGTTTTGTTTACTGAGGTTTTAACTCATGGGCCATAAAATTCATCCATTTTTTTTTCTTCCCAGTCATAGGGCTTGAAGTCAGGGCCTAGGCGCTGTCCCTGAGCTCTTTTTGTTCAAGGCTAGTGCTCTACCACTTTGAGTCACAGTGCTACTTCTGGTTTTCTGGTGATTAATTGGAGATGAGAGTCTCATGGACTTTCACGCCTGGGCTGGATTTGAACTGCAGTCCTCAGGTCTCAGCCTCCTGAGTAGCTAGAATTACAGGCAAGAGCCACCAGTGCATGGCTAAAATTCATCCTTTTAAAGAGGGCAATTTGTGCTTCCTATGGAGATTCACACCTGTAATCTTGGTATACAGGTGGTAGAAGAGGATCTTGAGTTCCAAGACAGCTTCAACTGAGATCTGAAGATCACCCTTTTGAAGCCAGTCTGGGAAGAAAAAGCTTCTAAGATGTTTTTCTCCATTTAACCACCAAAAAGCTGGAAGTGGATTTGTGGCTGAAGTGGTAGAGCACCAGTTTTGAGTGAAGAAATTAAGGGAGAGCATGAGACCTTGAATTCAATCCCTAGTACTAGCACACACAAAAATTAACTTCCCTGGCACCTTAAGGCCCACCCAAGAGACCCAGTGGGAAAGCAGGGAGCAGGAACAGTGTCCCAGGATACTAATGCAACAAGAGAAGCCAGCCTTTGCACCTTAGCTCTGGATGCACAGTCATTCGTGCCTTGATCAGGAGCCATTTCTGAACTACCTACTATGTGCCAGCCGCTCAATTTTCTGTCATTTAACCTTCTTCTGCCTCACTGTCATAATCTATGGAATGAGGACAAAACTCCTTTAAGACAACAACTCACTTAAAACTTGAGTTTTAAGTTGTCCTAAATCCATTAGAAGGTACAAATCACTGACCAAGCATAACAAAAGGAGAAAAGGCCAAAGGAGAAGCAAGTATGAGAGAGAAAAGCAGTTTCTTTTGGGTGCATGTTAGCTCTGCCATGTGTGTGACACATCCATGTCAGGTTATTTATCAAGAGCTTGGATAGACAAATCTGGGATGAATGGGCAGGTCTGAGTTGGAGATTCGTATCAGGATGATTGGCATGCAGTTGGCATTTAATATCATGAGACTGCGATCACCAAGAAAGTGGAGATGATGAGGATAGCCATCTCAAAGGTAGAGCCCTAGATCATTCCAAGGTGGAGGAGTTGGGTGTCTGAGAAGACTAAAAAAGAACAGTGAAGTAAATTGAGGAGCTCCTAGAGAGTGGGGGTGTCCTGGAAGCCCAGGGAAGAAGAACAGCCAACTTTCAGGTGCTCCTGTTGGCCAAGTGACACCAGGGCAGAGGAGAAGCCATTGAGTGTGGCTACAGTGGTCACTAGTCAACTTGGAGCAGTTCTGGTGAAGTGCTGGAGGCCCATGCTATACTGGACTGTGTTTAAAAGGATCTGGGGAGGGCATGATGGGCAATAGACATCTCTTTTGAAGGTATTTCTATAAAGAAGCTCAAAGAAATAAGAGAGAGAGCTGGGTGCTGGTGGCTCATGCCTGTAATCCTAGCTACTTAGGAGGCTGAGATCTGAGGATCATAGTTCAAAGCCAGCCTAAGCCGGAAAGTCCATAAGATGCTTGTCTCTAATTAACCAGAAGAAAACAGAAAGTGGTACTGTGGCTCAAAATGCTCTATCCTTGAGCAAAGAGAGCTCAGGGGCAGTACCCAGGCCCAGAGTTCAGGCCCCATGACCAAAAATACAAAAAGGAAGGAAAGAAAGAAAGAGAGAAAGAAAAGAAAGGAAGGAAGGAAGGAAGAAAGGAGGGAGGGAGGGAGGGAAGGAGGGAAGGAGGAAGGAATGAATGAATGAATGAAGGAAGGAAGGAAGGAAGGAAGGAAGAAGAGGCAGATGGGAATATGAGGTCATTAAAAAGATTTCTGTAAGTTGGGCTTATTTCACCCTATGCTCAATGATATGCACATATATTTGATGTTTTCTTTTATGGAACATTTGGACAGAGTGGTTTTTATAGTCACAGAAGTTATACAATTCTAGAAGAAAATATCACTGTTCTATGAGGTTGAAACTTTCTTTCTTTCTTTCTTTCTTTCTTTCTTTCTTTCTTTCTTTTTTGGGGGGGTCCGGTCGTGGGGCCGGAACTCTGGGCCTGGACGCTGTCCCTCAGCTCTTCAGCTCAAGGCTAGCGCTCTACCACTTGAACCACAGTACCACTTCCAGCTTTTTTCTTTTTGCTTATGTGGTGCTGAGGAATCGAACCCAGGGCCTCCTGCATGCAAGGCAAGCGCTCTACCACTGAGCTACCTTCCCAGCCCTCTTCCTTCCTTCCTTCCTTCCTTCCTTCCTTCCTTCCTTCCTTCCTTCCTTCCTTCCTTCCTTCCTT
>NW_012267322.1:822243-872102 GCF_000151885.1 Dipodomys ordii | reverse complement strand
TCCTTCCTTCCGTTTCTTTTTTTCTAGGCAGGTGATCTATCACCTAACCCTAACCTAGTCTTTTTTTGCTTTGGTTTATTTTTCAGGTAGGCTTTTTGCTTTTGTCTAGGTCAACCTCAGACTTCAACCCTCCCACCTCCACCTCTCACGTAGCTGGCATTTCAGGTGTGCTCCGCTCTATCTGCTCCTCAGCAAGCAATCTTTTGGCTTAAAAACAATAGATATCATATTTAAAAGCCAGGTGTTTATGGTAACTATTTTTACTTGCAATAAACTGACAGGAGGAAAAGCATACCCACTCATTCTTAAGGGGACAGAAATTGGGCCCATGTTAAAGCTAGATCCAATCACTGAGCAGCAAGATTAGGGGTGGGTATGGCATAATAGGGGCCTCAGGAACATCTGGAGAGGAGGAAATTAAGTCATGTATCTAAATTTTCTAGCACATGCCTGGGACATATAAACATCTTTATACAGAGTCATCACAGGCCAGAGAATGAAGGCCCAGGTTTCTTGATGACATTTAGCTAATATTCAGTTTCCTTTGCATTTTGAAGCCTGAAAATGTATTCATTTTGGATGGAATCCAGGGCCTAGAATGCTTCACTACAATGAGATGTTGCTGGGGAAATAGAATTGTAAAAATCCACTTCATGACTTGGACATGCAAACATGTTTCATTTATTCACGGTCACTGCTGTCTTCATTTGAGCTATGTATCACATCCAAACAACAAGATTAGTTTCCATAATAAAACTGAAATATGTACTCTGTAAGCGAATCAGCTAATCATACTGCAGAAGGTGTGCAGTGCTTTTCCATTACAAACATAGTGCTCACTTGGTCCCTTGATGCCTTATGTTAATGTCAAGCTGGGCATCATCTGCTGATGCATCTGCTGATTTTGGATGTGTTAGCACCCTCAGCCACCTCAGCCTGACCCGCTCCAGGTATTTGGATCCTCTCCAGGTCATTGGGAATCAGACCTGATTCCAGAAAGAGAAAGATCACTGTGAGACTAAACAGTGTTGACTAGGTTGTTTATGTTGGTTAAATTTTAAAAAGGGTAGGTGGGTGGGTGGGTGGATGGAGAATCCATTGTTATGGAACAGGAAATAAGTACAACCTTCCTGGGCTAAGATTTGCTCCTGGCTCCCATTATTTTACTTACATATTTAAAAATCCTTAGTCAAAGTGGAAAATTCACTATTGCTAAGCAACCAAATTTATTGAGAAAATTCAATCTGAAAGCCCCTTGAGAGCAAACAGAGATAAGATAAAAAAAGAAAAGTCTAAATGAAAAATATCATGGCTGACTACCCTGTATCTACACGTGACCCCTAATACAAATCATAGTTAAGCCAGATGTAAGTGGCTCATATCTATAGTCCTAAGATATTTAGGAGGCTGATATCTGAGGGTCAAGGTTCAAAATCAGCCCAGACAAGAAACTCTCTGAGACTGTTAAGAGAAATGAGCTCCCTTCCCATAGCTTCATCTACTCCTTCCCTTCTCCACATCTTAGCATGCTCCCATCCTAGGCAACACTAGCCCCATTTAGTAAAGGTAGTAAGTAAACAACTTCCAACCCACTTTACCTTGGGATGGCACTTCTCTGGAGCAGCTACCACCATTTAAAGCAACAAGGGCCCTTAGAGTGACCTTCAGGTCTGGTAGCTGCAGGACCCCTTATCTACTATTTGGACAGCAGCCATAAATCCTAGTCTGCCATGATGAAGCCCGTGGCAGGGTCCACACCAGGGTCTCTGCCTCCAAGTCCCTTCTAGCCCCTCCTAAACATCCTAGGTTCTATAGGTCACCTCAGACAATAGCCGGTGCTTCTTCCCTTGTGAGATGGGGTCTTGTTGGCTCCCTTTCCCTTTCCTGGCAATAAACCTTTCTTTGTTCTCTGTACCTGGATGTCTGCATGGTTGTCTGGAAAAGTCTAATAATCTTTCATTTAATCTTTCAGAGACTCTTATATCCAATTAATCACCAGTAAACTGAAGTAAAGCTGTGGCTCAGGGGGTAGAGTGCCAACCTTGAACGAAAAAACTAAGGGGTTGGAGGCATGGTGAAAGTGGTAGAGCTCCACCCAATGAGCAAAAGTGTCAGATACCAAGTTTGAGTACCTGTCTCAGACCAGAAAAAAAGAAAAGTTAAAGGATAGCACCCAGGCTCTGAGTTTAAGCCCTAGTATCAGCATAAAATAATAATAATAACAACAACAACAAGAAGAATAATAGTTAATAAGGATTGGCCACAGGGAGAGATACTGTGCAACATCTTCTATGTCAACTTCATTTATTCTTTTTTATTTATTTTTTCTTGTCGGTCATAGGGACTAAAGCGCTGTCCCTCAGCTCTTCAGCTCAAGGCTCTACCACAGCGCCATTTCCAGCTTTTTTTTTTTCTGCTTATGTGGTGCTGAGGAACTGAACCCAGGACCCCATGCATGCAAGACAAGCGCTCTACCACTGAGCCTCATTTATTCTTTAAACCACTTCAATGTAAATCTAATAGTCACCCCCATTTGCTCACAAGATAACAAGGGTGCAGAGAGGTCAGTGTTTGGTCAGGGTCACTCATCCTGTGGGAAGTAATAGATCCACAATTTGAGTACCAGGCCCTTGGATCTATCACTGAGCCACATCAACATCTTATTATTATTTCATTTCTTTTTGGGGGGCTTGAACTCAGGCTCTCCTCATATTCTCACTTGGCTTATTTGCTCAAGGATAGCACTCTACCACTTGAGCCACAGATTATCTCCACCAAAAAAAAAAAAAAACAACTGAAAGTAAAGCTGTGGTTCAAATAGTAGGGCACTAGCCTTGAACAAAAAAGCTCAGGTACGAGCACCATTGGCTCATGCCTATAATCCTAACTTGGGAGGCTGAGATCTGAGGGTCATGGTTCAAAGACAACCTGGGCAGGAACATCTGTGAGACTCCAATTAACCACCAGAATCTCCAATTAACCACCAAAAAACCAAAGTGGCACTGTGGATCAAGTAGTAGAGTTCTTGTGTTGAGCTGAGGAGCTTAGAGACAGCATCCAGGCCCAGAGTTCAAGCCCCACTATTGACAAAAAAAAAGCAGCTCAGGAACAGTGCTCAAGCTCTGAGGTCAAGTCCAGGACTAGCACATGCACACAAAAAATGAAGAAGAAGGAGGAATTAAATATTTGACAGTGTATTTTTGGCATCACAAACTTATAGAAAACAGGAAGGAGCCCTATAAATCAGAAACCCATCTTTAAGGACTCCAGTTCTTATTAACCCAAGATGGTCAAGATGGTGGAGATGGGCTAAAGGGCTGTCTTCTCGTGATCGGTTTATGCTACATACTCTCTCAGTCAGATTTATTTTCTAATAAATTTTTCTTTCATATTTTTTAAAAGAGTCAAAGAACATAAAAACAAAACCTAAAAGCATATTGATTATTTCCAAAGTATTTTCCTTGTAAGATAGAGACGGGGTGACAAGACAACTGAACTATTACTGGTGTGTTAATTCCAAGAGAGTTTCATTATCATGCTGATTGGGGAATTCACTATTCTATCCTGACTTCTCAGAAGGTCAGAGGACACCTTGATGATAGTTTGGGGATAGAACTGACTCACAGCTGTTGGGTGTTGTTGAAACTTGTATCAATGACCTACTATGATTTTTATCATATATATTATATAATGCATAGTGATATACATTTTTTCTTTCTTTTTAAAATATTTGTCAGGGCTGGGAAAGTGACTCAGTGATAGAGTGCCTGCCTTGCATGTATGAGGCTCTGGGTTCGATTCCTCAGCACCACATAAGCAGAAAAAGCTGGAAGTGTCACTGTGGCTCAAGTGGTAAAGCACTCACCTTGAGCTGAAGAGCTGAGGGTCCAGAGTTCAGGCTCCATGACTGACCCCCACCCCCCCAAAAATTGTCAGTTGTGGGGCTTGAATTCAGGGCCTTGGCGCTATCTCTGAGCTCTATTGTTCAAGGCTAACCCTCTACCACTTTGAGCTCCAGCGCCACTTTTGGTTTTCTGGTGGTTAATTGGAGATGAGAGTCTCACAGATTTTCCTGCCTGGGCTGGCTTTGAATTGTAATCCTCAGATCCCAACCTTCTGATTAGCTAGGATTACAGGCATGAGCCACTAGTGCCTGGCTCCTATAATTATGTATTTTAAGAAGTATATATCTATTTATATATCTCTATATATCTAAATAAAATTATATATTTTAAAAAGTATATCTATATTATACTTAAAAATAACTTGAGCCAACTTCAGTTTCCAGTCACAGCACCCTAGCTTACATTGAACACCTGGAAGCACTGTAATCCTAGCTACTCAGAAGGTTGAGATCTGAGGCCCATGTTTCAAAGCCAGCCCAGATACTCTTATCTCCAATTAGTTGCAAGAAAGAGAAAGAAAGGAAGGAAGAGAGAGAAAGAGAGGAAGACTGACAAACAGAAAGATAGAGATAAAGAGAAAAAGAAAGACAAAAAGAGAAAGAAAGACAGAAAGGAAGAAGAGAGGAAGGAGGAAGGAAGGAGAGAAGGAAGAAAAGCTGAAAGTAGAGCTGTGGCTCAGTGGTAGAGTGAGTGCTAGCCTTGAGCACAAAAGCTCAGAACAAGTGCCCAAGCCCTGAGTTCAAGCCCCAGGACTAGCAAACATACAAAAAAAAAAAAAGATGATGTAACTCAACAATAGCGCTTTTGTCTAGCATGTTCCAGCACTGGAGAGGAGGGTGGGGGGAGGATGGAGAAAAGCTAGTTAAGTAGATACTCCTCTCTCCAGTAGATGGAGCTTAGCTCTTCTTGTGTAGGGCTGTTCTCACAGACACACTTTCAAAGACAGGACAGAAAGGGGAAAACAGGAATCACACAGTGAAAAATCCGGTAGGTACCACTTTAAGTGATAAAGGTTAAAAGAACTTGTAATATTGGGCTGGGGAATGTAGGGCTCTTGCCTACTGTGTATGAGGCCTTAGGTTCGATCTCTAAGACAAAACATACCAGTACACACACACATGTACACATACACATACACACACACACACATTTCTAGAGTAGAATCATGTTTGCACTACATTTCTTGCTAGGAAGCAATGATGAAAAGGATAATTTGTGGCTATGGTGTTTTTCCTAAGCCCAGGATCCTTCTCAATCATGAGAAAATACTAGACAAACTCCAACAAAGGGAAATTCTACAACGTATCAGACTGGTATACATGAGAGAGAGAATACAGGAGAAAGAGAGAGAGAATACAGGAGAAAGAGAGAGAGAGAAAGAGAGACAGACAGACAGGGAGACTGAGATAGACAGGCAGACAGACAGAAAGATGGTGACACACAAAGAGAGAAACAGAGAGAGAGAGAGAGGAAGAGAGGAGAAGGAGATTCTCTTCTTGTTATGTAGGCTATGCTGATCTCCATTTCATGATCCTGCCAGAATTACAGGTATGTATTACCATGGCCTGTCGAATTCATACTCTTCAAAACTTTGAAGTACTGAATAACAACCAAAAAAAGCGGTAAAACTGTTCATAGAGTAAAATACAAAAGAGTCTTGGATTACATAGTAGAACAGAAAAAGGACATCATGAAAAATTATTGAAATCTGAATAAAATCTATAATTGGATGAATAGCATTCTATCAGTGTTTACTTACTATTTTTTTATTTTTGTTTGTTTTTGTTGGTCGTGGGGCCTGAACTCTGGGCCTGGGCGCTGTCCCTCAGCTCTTCAGCTCAAGGCTAGCACTCTACCACTTGAGCCACAGTGTCACTTCCAGCCTTTTCTGCTTATGTGGTGCTGAAGAATCAAACCCAGGACCTCATGCATGCAAGGCAAGCACTCTACCACTAAACCACCTTCTCAGCCCCTACTTACTGTTTTTTTTTGGTCCGGTCGTGGGGCCTGAACTCTGGGCCTGGGTGCTGTCCCTCAGCTCTTCAGCTCAAGGCTAGCGCTCTACCACTTGAGCCACAGCACCACTTCTGGCTTTTTTCTTTTTTTTGCTTATGTGGTGCTGAGGAATTGAACCCAGGGCCTCATGCATGCAAGGCAAGTGCTCTACCACTGAGCCAACTTCCCAGCCCCCTACTTACTGTTTTGACAAGTATGACAAGGTTAGTAAGGGGACACTTAGAGGAAATTGGAGAAGTATCTTTAGTAATTCGATTTTTTTGCCACTTTCTGTAATTAAAATGTTCATTTTTGCTGGGCTCAGGTGAGTCATGCCTATAATTCTAGCTACGCAGGAGGATGAGATCTGAGTGTCATGGCTCAAAGCCAGCTCTGACAGTAAAGTCTGTGAGACTCTTAGCTTCAGTTAACAATGCCAGGCTCATTTCAGTGCACCACCCTTTTCTCAGGGATTTTGCTTTTCATCCTCACTATTTCCAAATGAACAACAACAAAAATTATAAATAAGGCGTTTCCTTTTGGAAAAACAAATTAGGCCAAGCAGCAGTAGCTCATGGTTGTAATCCCAACTTAAAAAAAAAAAGATCCTGTGTTCTAGTGCTGGGGCTTGAACTCAGGACCTGGGTGCATGGTACAATCCTTCAGCTTTTTGTGCTCAGGTTAGTGATCTACCACTTGAACCACAGCTCAAATTCTAGCTTTTTGGTGGTCCCTAAGTAAAGATAAGAGTCACACAGACTTTACTGGCTATGCAGGCTTCAGACTATGATCCTTAGATCTCAGCCTCCTTAGTAGCTAGGATTACAAGCATAAGCTACTGGCTCTGGGCCTAGTTTTCATTTTTTCCAAAATGAAAAATCTTATTTATATAGTTTTAAAATTTTATTTGGAGATAGTGAAGATGAGAAGCAAAATCCTCAAGAACAGGGTGGTGCATTGAAATGAGCCTGGCATTGTGGCTCATTGCCTTAAGCATTCTTCAGTTCACAAGTACCATGTGCTGCCTAGCTCAACACATTCCTTTTGGGGCCTGGACTGGCTCACGGATCATGTTGGGCCTGGTGACTTGGAAACTGAGCAAGTTCTTAGTGGTTTTGAAACAGGCAGATAGGTCTTTGGTGGCCATGACCACCTGTAGGACTGGCTTATAGATCCAACCCTGCCTAAAGGACTCTCCAAGATCACTCCCAAAATACTGCCCTCAAAGTTCTAAAAAATTCTATCTACCCCATTCTGTTGTCAACTTAATGTAGGCACCAGGATGTTTTGTGTGTGAAGCAGAACATGTCATGAAGGTATATACATCCAGGCAGCAAGGATTATGTCCTTACAGAGACTTTCAGGAAAAGGTCCTAATTAAGCCCTTGTGTTTATGTGCTGCATATTATGAATATTATTGTAACAGAATGCACTGTGGGACTAGGCACAGGCAATCAAAAATTGTTATAAAGCCACCATCTGTCATCAAAACTGTCTATCACAAAGTACTTTTCCTCTAGGCGGGACACTCCAACCCCACCCTTTATTCCTACCAGTTATAAATTGTCCCAAACATCACTCCCCAGGGTCTTGGAGTTCTCTTGTTCAGGCCATTCCCACACTGTGGAACTCTCTTTATCTTTACTTAATAAATATGTTTCATTACCCATGCTTGTTTCACTCAATGCTTTGTTCAGGATGCCACAAACCTAGACCAAATGCAAATCATGACCACAATCTGATAACAGTCTGCCATTGCCAGGGAGACAAAAGAGCATTTGGGGCTTCACTAAAGAGTAGAAAATAGGGATAGTAGGGGAAAACAAAGGAGGGGGTATTAATGCTCAATAGGAAATGGAATCATTACCTTTCTCATGTAACTGTAACCCCTCTGCACAGTATCTTTACAATAAAAGATATATATATATGTATATATATATATATATATATATATATATATATATATAAAGAGTAGAAAATACCTCATTAGAATCCTACAGCAATACATCCTAGGAATTGGGGCATAGCTTAAGTGGTTAAGCACCTGTCCAGCAAGCACAAGGCTCAGAGTTCGAACCTTAGTACCTCAAAAGGGGTGGGGGGGAGAACAAAAGGAGGAGGGAAGGAGGGTGGGAGGGAGGGAGAGGGAGACAGAAATAGAGACAGAGAGACAGAAAGAATGGAACAAAGAATACATTTTAGGTATAAAGGTGAAATGAAACCTACTCTTCCTAAAGATTAAAACTTGGTATAAACCAACTCAGGCTCAGATTGGATTAAGGAACTCTGCAGTTACTTGAACTACCTGCCAGAGGAAAAATAAGTTTCCTCTGGAGGAAAATAACATCGGGAGACTCAGATTATCTTTGCAGTATTTCAAAAGATATCCAGCACACACTTAACTGTATGCCCACATATTTAAGTGATACATGAGATATGATGAAAAGGTCAAATGTATATGTAACTGGAATTTCAGGAGAGAAAGAATATGACTAGTGAGAAAAGATACCGAGTCACAGGCCCATGAAGCTTGAGTGTCAAGATACTTATGAAATAAAACTGCACAACATCAAAGTTGAGAAAAATTCTTGAATAGAGCAGGAGGAAAAAAGAACATACTACTTTCAAAAAACTACCTTTAAGACTGTTTTCCCACAGAAATTATGGAGACCTAAAGAATAATCTAAGGGGGCCCAAACAAAATAATGGCCAACCTACAATTTGAAGAAGATGTCTTTCAAAAATGAAGGCTAAAAGACTGGAAATGTTGCTTATAGGTAGAGTGTTGGTCTAGCAAGTGCAAAGCCTTGAGTTCAAACTCCAGGTTTTTAAAAGAGAGAGGGGGGAGGAAAAACGGAGGGAGGAAGGGAGGGAGAGAAGGAAGGGAGGGAGGGAGAGAGGAAGGGAGGAAGAAGGAAGGGAGGGAGGAAGGGAGGGAGAGAGGGAGAAAGGGAGGGAGGAAAGGAAAGAGAGAGAGGGAGGGAGGGAGGAAGAGATGATGGAAGGAAGGAAGGAAGAAAAAGAAAGTTACATGAAAATAAGTTCATCTGAACAAAAACTGGGAATTTGTTCCTACTATGTAGGAAGAAAAGAAATACTGAACGTCCTCTTCAACAAAGGAAGATTGTTAGAGACGGAGACTCAGCAATGTGAGAAGGATGTAAGTAGAAAGGTAAGGGCTAAATGAACACCGAATCCATAAAATAATAATACTGCCTCTTGATGTGAAGGGCACAGTGAGGTGAAGCTCAGTGTGCTTAGTAGCATGTACAAGGCCCTAGGTTCTATCCCCAGTCCCAATAAGAATGAATGAATGACCAATCAACCGACAGCAAAGCACTCCAAAAGGTCTTAGTGTAGCCCTCACATGTTTTTCAAGATTTACCTCACAATTCTTATATTCCCAAGAAAAACATCCTCTCAGACTTTCCAACAGGTAGAGGGAAAAGTACCATTTCTAAAAACATAAAGAGGCCTGTGTTCCAAAGAAATAATAATAATAATAATAATAATAATAAGAAGAACCTAACCTACTGGGGTTTTATCATAGCTTAGCTGACCTGGCAAAATGAAAAATTCAACTCTAAACCCCTCTCAACATCCTAATCCACCTAAGGGGGTAAAAGTACACTCCAGGGCACAGGCTCACCAAAAGACTGAGCTCTCATCTTGGAACTGTAGAATCATCCCCAGCTCCCCACTTCACTAAAGGTCTATTCCCTGCAATTCATATCTCCATGTAACAAAACTGCCAGGCATACTAAAAGACAAAAGTACATGGAGGAAAGTTAAATACATATGAGTGAGTGAAATGAAGAAGCCAGTCTGAACCACACCAGGACAAACTATGAAGATAGTAAAAAGTCAGTGGTTGGCAGGGGACGTGGGGAGGGAGGTCTGTAAAAGCAGAGCATAGACAATTAGGCCCGTGAAACTACTCTGTATGGTCCTAAAGCAATAGCTAAATGTCACTACACATTGTGAAAACCCACTGAGTAGACAATACGAAGGCGGAAACCTAATGCAACCTATGGATTTAGGTGATGATTATGAGCCAGTTCAGATTCTATAATTTTAATAAATGTACCTCTCTGGCCCTAATATCTCACCTCTGGCTGTTCTTTCTATTTTGGCTGAACATGGAAACTGCCTCAACATACCTACAGAGCTCTCTGCAAAGACCAAGAGTTTCATCTGGTTCAAGAAGGAAAAAAAAAAAATCTAAGGACATGAGCACTAGGTTAATGGAACATCAGTGGCTATATGTAATGAGCTGGACACCAGTGACTCATACTTGTAATCCTAGTCAGGAGGCTGAGATGTGAGCTCTTTCAGGAAAGTCTTTGAGACTTATCTCCAATTAACCCTAAAAATCTAGAAGTATAGCTGTGGCTCAACTGGTAGAACACTAGCCTTGAGTGAAAAAATCAAGGGAAAGTACCCAAGTTCAAGTCCTAGTGCCCGCATATATATATATATATACACATTCACATGTATACACACATATACATGCATTCATACACGAGTGAATATTGAATTACTCACCCACATATAAAACAAGTAAACAAACAAAAACCTCGTTATTGATCAGCTTCAGCAACAAATACTGAGGAAGACGTATAAAGGTGTACAGATAGGTTACAGTAACGTAAGTCAGGTAAAGAGTACATTTCTTTTTAAACAATGTCACCACTCCCTCACTCTCTCCTAGTTTTTCCCTCCGATCCCCACCCACAAGTTGCATAGCTCATTTCCTAGTAAGTACCACTGTTGTTCACCCTTTAGCCCTCCTTTTCTGTACCTCCCCTTATACTCCCAATAGAGCACTTGTGTGTGTGTGTGTGTGTGTGTGTGTGTGTGTGTGTGTGTGTGTGTGCCAGACCTGGAGCTTCAACTCAGGTCCTGGGTGCTGTCCCTGAGCTCCTTTTGCTCAAGGCTAGCACTGTACCACTTGAGCCAATCTAATTGAGCCTATATAATTTTAAATACCTCATTTAATCATGAAGCATGAGAAGAAACAGGAGAGTGTGGGTTGTGCAGGTGGGGAGAGCTGTCAAAAGAAACTGTTGGTGAAGAAGTGCAACTTGGATTTACCAGTCAAAGTTTTAAAATAAGCTATTTTTACTACATCTAGAGGAGTGGCTGTATAAAGAACTGAAAAATCAAACAAGGTTTTGAGAGATGGGAATATAACTCACTGATAACTGCTTTTTTTTTAAAGCATGATTGAGTTCAGAGGTTTGATCCTCAGCACTACAGACAAAACAATAAAAACAAACCCGTGTTTCCTTTTGAAGTAGAAAATACCATTAAAAGAGATTGAAATTATTTTTGCAAAATAGAAAGTCTGGTGCCAGGCACAGTGGCTCAAGTCTGTAATCCTAGCTACTCCAGAGAAGTATATAAAGACTATGTCTCAAAAAAAAAATCTCTCCATGTAGTTAGAATTACCTTTGTGTATATGTTTGTATATTTGATGGTATTTATTTACCAATTACTAAAGCTCTATTTGTTTTCTTCATTGTTCCTTCCCTTTCTGTTTCTTAACTAGATCATTTCATTGGCCTATCTATCTTTCAGTTTGTGGATTCTTGCACCAGTTCAAAGCTAAGATTTGAACAGAATATGTAGCTGCACTAGTAAATGTAGTTTACTGGGTTAAGGTTATGATTAGCTAAACCTACAGCTCCTCTAGGAAATTTTGATTGCATTTTTCAATTCCATATATGTATATGTATATATATATATATATATATATATATTTTTTTTTTTTTACTAGGGTTTGAACTAATGCTCTTGCTCTCTGGGCAGATGATCTATCACTTGAACTCCACTCTCAGACTATTCCACTTGCATATTTTGGGAATAGGATCTTGTGTTTATGTTGTGTTTATGTCCAGACTGGCCTTATCCATGATCCTCGTTGCACACTACAGCTGGGATGACAGGCATGCTATTATTATGCCCTGACTTCAAGCCCTAGTACTAGTGCGCGCACACATACATACACACTATAGAAAAGTTGTATATAACAAATGGAAAAGATATATGACCTAAACAATAGATACAGAGAGGTTTTCTAATGTCAAATGAAGTAGACTTTAAGTTGGAAGCATTAGTAAAAATAAAGAGAGGAATCTATGACCAGATCACCTTGAACACATCCAATCATGGCTCATTTTGGAAGCTAAGCAGTGTCAGGCCTGACTAGTACTTGGATGAGATAAATAAACAGAGACAATGGAGAGGCATTTCATTGTATTACTCTACTAGTAAAAAACAACAGTTCTAAGGCTCAAGTATCTAACAACATCTCTTCTAACAATATAAAGTAGACGCTGTAGAATTAAAGAAGAAATACACAAATCCACAAACCACAGAAGATTTTTTAACACACTTACTTGGCAACTAATAACAACACTAAGTAGATAAACACTTTGAACACATGATTTACACATTTCATTCAATTAACATACATATTCAACAACTAAATAATATTTTTTAATGTAAATGGGAAATTTCTAAATGTAAATGTACAATTGGCCATAAGGCATGTCTTAACAAATATTTCAGAAGATTAAAATCACATGGGGTGTGTTCCTTTGTCTGCAATGGGAATATGCCAGATATGAATTACAGAAAGAAAAGTAGGAAAGCTGCCCAAAGGCAGGGTGTGGTAATTTTCACCTATAATCCCAGCACTTGCAGACTGAGGTAGGTGGATCGTGAATCTGAGGCCAGCCTAAGCTACATACCATAACTCTGTCTTCATCCCCCACCTCTCCAAGTTAGTATGGTAACTCACTGTATCAATAGATACAGAAGCATTTGCTGAAATTCAATTTCATTCACAACAAATCTCTAGCAAACCAGTAATAGAAAGGTGTGGCTCAAATATTAGAGTGCTCCTAGCAAATGTAAGCTACTGAGTTCAAGCCCTAGTACTTTAAGGGGGGGAAGGAGGGAGTAGGAAGAGAAGGAAATCCTTTGGACTTTAAAAATTATTTCAAAGCTGAATGCTGGTGGTTCATGCCTGTAATCCTAGCTACTCAGGAGGCTGAGATTGGACGATCACAGTTCAAAGCCAACCCAAGCAGGAACATCTGTGAGACTCTTATCTCCAATTAAGCACCAGAAGACCAGAACTGGCACAGTGGCTCAAGTGGTAGAGCACTCACCTTGAGCTGAAGAGCTGAGGGACAGTACCCAGGCCCAGAGCTCAAGCCCCAAAACTGACAAAAAATTATTTCAATGGCTAGGAGCATGACTCAGGAATAGAGCACCTCCCTGAGAAGCCTGAGGTTCTGATTTCAAACCCCTGAACCACCAAAAATATAAAAAGTATTCTAGGACTGAGGGTACATCTCAAAGGATAGAGCACAAGCCTAGCAAGCTCTAGGCCACGTGTTCAAATTCTAGTACTGACAAGAAGAAAAAATATTTAGTCCTGGGTTCCATCCCCAGTATTAAAAAAGAAGAAAAAAAAGTTGCAAGCTTACAGAAAAGTTTCAAAAATAGTGCAGAGTTCCTGAAGCACCCATCCCAGAAGACCACACGGACACAGTCACTTACAGCCAAGGAATTTATTGTCAGTGGGGGCTGATAAGGCCACCTCCCTCACAGGAGAGGGAGAAATGGCACCTGTCCTTGTTCAAGGGTACCTTTATACAGTCACAGGACTAGAGGTGGGAAGTACTCCACATGCACAGGTGGCCACTGAAGATGGTGCTGTAGGCAGGTCAGAGTTTAGGTCTGGGCAGAGAGCGGGAATGCAGACCTATCCCGGAGCAAGCTGCGGGAGCTCCGGGGAGAGTTCTCTTTCCTTTGTGAAGGTCAGGGTGGAGTTCAGGTCTGGGTGGGGGGTTTTCAGCTGATGCAGCTGGGGGCTAGAGATGAGGGCCTAGGATGGAGACTGTAAAGCCCCAAATGGAAGAGGACATACTAAAAGTTCCTATATAGTCTTATCCAAGTTTCCTTAATCTATCATTTATGCAAGGATTGTACAGTTATTGAATTCAAGAAATTAACATTGATACAATATGATTAAAGAATTTATAGATTTTATTTTGTCTTTCTAGATTTACCATTAACATCTTATCCAGGATCCAGTTCATTTGTGGATCATTACCAGGACCCGCATTTCATTGTTCTGTGGTTCAGGAAACTAAAGCCAGAAGGTTCTGAATTCAAGGAGAGTAAGACTTCAAAAAAGACTTTAAATCCATAAGAAAAAAGTTAGCAACTCAATAGAAAAAATGAAAATGATTAGCATACACACACATGCACACACACACACATAAAGATACTCAAGCAAAGAAGCAACTTTTAAAAGAAATTGCTAATGTTCATTAGTCATCAGGAAAACTCAAGTTAAATGCACAATGAAATACCCACCCACTAGTTTACACAAAATTGCGGTGAAATGTCACATGTTGGCAGACTTGTGGTGGAACTGGAATTCTGATTTGGTTGCTGAGATTATGTCATTCACTTTGGATGAGTGGTTTGCACATTCTGTGAAAGCTAAATGATCAGTATACCCTTTTACCAGATAGCTATGTACCCAACAAAATGGGCACACGTGCACACCGAGTGACATGTAGGCAAAAATCCAATAAACAAGAGAATGGATAAACAAGACATATATAAAAATGATTTTTTAAGTTATTGAAGTCTTTTCCCTTACTAGAATATATATATCCACCTTATTCCTTTTAACAGCTATTGAATAATCGATTCTATCACACAGTGATTTACTTAACAAATTCCCCTCTTAAATGGACATTATTTCAGTTAGGTGTTGGTGGCTCATGCCTATAATCCTAAGTACGCAGGAGGCTGAGATCTAAAGATTGCAGTTTGAAGCCATCCTAGGCAGGAAAGTCTGTGAGACTCTTATTTCCAATACACTACCTAAAAAAGCTGAAAGTGGAGCTCTGGCTCAAGTAGTAGAGCACTAGTTTTGAGAAAAAGGCTCTCCAGGACAGTGCTCCAGCCCCTGAGTTCAAAAGCCCCAGGACCAGCATACAAAAAAAGAGGGCATGATTTTAGTTGGGTGCTAGTGGCTTATGCCTGTAACTTAGGAGACTGAGATTTGAGGGTAAAATTTGGAGGCCAGCCTGGACAGAAAAGTCCATTTGACTCATCTCCAATTAACCCCCAAAAAGCTGAAAGTGGAGCTGTCACTCAAGTGGTAGAACACTAGCCTTGAGCAAAAAATCTCAGGGACAGTGCCCAGGTCTTAACCCATGTCTCAGAACTGGCCAAAATAAAAGATAATAAAATGATCATGATCATGATTTCCACCTTTTTGCTTTAAATGTTCTAGAGTCAGGCCAAGTGGCTTACACCTCTTTACACAGTTATTTGGGAGGCTAAGAGCAGTAGATCATGGTCGAGTACATCCTGCACAAACACTATTCATGAGATCCCATTTCAGCCAATAGATGAGCATGTTGGTACATGCACATCAAATCAGCCATGCATGAAGTGTAAGATCAAGGTCCAGGTTAGCCTGGACAAAAAAAACAAGACTCTATCTCGAAACAGCCAGACCAACAGCTAACTACAGCTAACTAGTAGAATGCTACCTGCCTAATGAACAACAAACATTGAGTTCAAATTCTAGTGAAAAAATTTAAAAGAGTTTCTGTGAATATCCAATTCTCACTTAACTGTCCATTAGGGTAAATTACTTGAAATTGAAATATTAAGCCAAGTGGTATTCAGATGACTTAGATACATACTGCCAACTTGTATTCAGAAAGCAATAAGCATTTATCCCTTAGCAATATACTGACTCCACAAAAGAATTTTCAAGTGTACCTTCCTTCCTTCCTTTCTTTCTTTTTTTCTCTCTTTCTTGTTCAGAGACCAGACCTTGAAGTTGGCACCTGTCACTTTGCTCATTGGCTGGCACTCTACCAACTGAGACATACCTCCAACCCCATGAAGTGAACATTCCTAGTTGGACTAATTTCAAAGGAATTAGCAATCATGACAGAGTGGTTTGTTATGGTAGGAAAATTTGATGATGTACACTGGAGACCAAGCTCTGCCCTGACCTGCCTTTGGATGAATCATCTTTTTGAGCCTAGGTTTCCTCGGCTGTGACAATGGTCATGCTGAATAGTCTGGTCTACTCCTCTGGCAGGAGAGGGACAGGAGGGAAGAGGCTTGAGACTTGATGTCCAGCCAGAGCAAGGGGCAATCCTTGTCCTCATGCCTTTTTGCATTATTCATTGTGACCAAATGCCTGAGAAAAGCAACTGAAGGCAGGAATTTTTTCCTGCTTACAATTTCAGAGGATTCGGGCACTGGTTGCTTGGCCCCAGGCATTTGGACAGAACATCACAATGGTAGAAGCAAGTGTGGAGTTGAGGCTGTTGACCTCATGGAGGACAGGAAGCAGAGCTTAAAGAAGGCGAGGTGAACAAGGTCAGCCTTCAAAGCCAGCCCGCAGTGCCCTGTGTCCTCCAGCTAGGCCCCTACAGTCTCTAGACCCTTCCAACAAAATTCCCAAGCTAGGACTAAGTGTTTAGAACAGAAGGGTTTAGAACAGAACACTGCATGCTCAAACCAAAACACTCTTCTACTGTGTGCTACGGTGATAGAGTCATCCGGCTCAGTGCCCTGCCCCAGGAGCGCTACACAGCAGGTCTCCTCATTCCATTATGGCCGAAGGAAAGCTGGCTGTCAGGCCCCAGGGAGCTAAACATGTGGACAAAGAGCTTTAAAATTTCAAGCTCTCTCCATCCCAAGGTCTCTTCTTCCCTCAAGTGTCAGCTTCCTTCTGGAAGGTCTCAGGCAAGGAAGAAAAGGAGACAGTTTGAGTGACAGGTGCCTGCAGGGAGACAATTAAGTCTGGAACAGTGGCCTGGCAGCCACATCCAAAGGTTTTAGGTCATTTCCCCTGGTATCACAGACTTGGCACTCACTGAAATCCCTGGTGGATTAGGATTACAGGGGTGCCCCAGACCTGACATCTCCTATCATGGAGCTGGGAAAGATGCCAAGGAGGAGCAAACTGCGCACTGGCTGCTCACAGCTCAGTCAGGGGAATGGGAGGGCACTGAGCAGCCCAGTCTTGGCCTGTGCTGGCAAGGCCGACCTCAGGCTCAAGGACACCTAACTGGCAAGGGAAAGAATGAATCCCCTCGAGAGCTCTGAAATGAGATCCAGGCCTTCTTCTCACAGCTCAGTTGTTGTTGGTGCCACTAACAGTTGCTAAGAGACAAGGTAGGTGTGGGAGCCGCTGGCAGCAGGGGATCCCCAGGGTGCTGTGTGGAGTCCAGCCCCAGCAGCTGCCTGGGGCTCTGCCCACCCCCTTTGTGCTCCTCAGAGGCGAGAGGTCCCAGCCAGGAGCCAGTAGCTTCTCTGAGCCAGTGGCTTGCTTGGAGCAGGCAGGCTGTACCCATCATTCTTCAACAAGGATGGGAGGTCTCATGCCCAAGACAATCTAGGCTAGTCATACAATCTCTTTGAAGTTGAGTTTCCCTAGCAATAAAATGATAATTAAGCTGAATGTCAATGGTTTGTGCCTATGTTCTTAGTTACTCAGGAAGCTGAGACCTGAAAATCTCAGTTTGAAGCTAAACTGGGGCAAGAAAGTCTGTGGAGGTGTGGCTCAGTGGTAGAGCTCTAGCCTTGAGCAAAAAAGCTCAGGACAGCGCCCACGCCCTGAGTTCAAGCTCCAGGACAGCATCCAAAAACAAGCAGGGGAACCAGAGTAGCAGAGCATGCCTGCAATTCCAGCACTTAGGAGGCTGAGGTAGTAGGAACACAAGCCAGCCTGGGCCACAGAGCAACACACTATGATGTAAGGCACAAGCAAAATGAGCTGGAGCTTTCAGGCAGAATTTAGCATAGAAGTGTGGGGGGGAACAATCTCCCTCCCTCCCTCTCTCCCTCCCTCCCTCCCCCCTCCCTCATTTCTTTCTTCTTTCTTTCTTTCTTTCTTTCTTTCTTTCTTTCTTTCTTTCTTTCTTTCTTTCTTTCTTTCTTTCTTTCTTTCCTTTGTTTTTGTCAGTTGTGGGGCTTGAACTCAGGGCCTGGGTGCTGCCCCTGAGCTTCTTTGCTCAAGGCTAGCACTCTACCACTTTGAGCCACAGCTCTACTTCCAGTTTTTGAGTTGTTAGTTGGAGATAAGGGTCTCATGGGGACTTTTCTGCCTGGGCTAGCTTCCAACTGTGATCCTCAGATCTCAGCCTCCTGAGTAGTTAGGATTACAGGCGTGAACCACCAGTACCTGGGTTTCTTTTCCTTTATTTTATTTTTTTTGTTCCATTAGTGAGACTTGAACTCGGGTTTTCATGCTCTTGTTTAGCTTTTTTTCTGCTTTTGTAGTGATACTGGGGTTTGAACTCAAGGCCTCATACGTCTGTATGGTCTGCTCTGGAAGACAGGGCAGACTCTTCCCTCCTCTTGGCTAAATCTCTGCCCAGTACTTGTGTCACCTAGTTAATTGGCACACCTGGAGACAGTCACCTCCCCCTTCTCTGAGGTCACATCCTGGACCGCCCCTGGCCATGCCTCCCATTGGACCGTGAGAGGGTCCCAGGCTCTGAGGTCGCATTCTCCCCACACCTGGCCACGCCTTCTCCCTGTCCCAGGTGGGCTATCAGCTTGCTCCTTTTACAGCCATCCGCTCTGGACCATACACAGCAGGGACAGGCTGCTCAGAAATAAAACTTCTCTTCCTACCTGAATACTGGATGGTGTTCTCTTCATCAGCTAGACCTAATTCAACCTAGTTAATTTACCTTACAACTTCTTGTAAGGCACTTGACCACTTGAGCTCCCCCCACCCTTCTGGCTGAAGAACAGTCTTGACAACTGAGTCTCAACTTGTGGTAGATGCTATCGCCAGGCAGATTGGCATCAAAAAACTGGATCAGAAAATGCCCAGCTGGTGTTTGCTGCATAATTAATTGTTTACTTCTTGCTGGTGGTGAGAAATCTCACCTCTTTCTTTTTTTTTTTTCTTTGCAGTGTTGAGGTAAACTCAGTGATTTGCTTGTATAGACTGGTGCTCTGTCACTGAGCCACACCTCCAGTAATACTTTTGGGTGATTGATTAGAGATGAAGTCTCTTGAACATTTCTTCCCAAGAGAACTCTGAGCCAAAATCCTGCAAATCTAAGCTGTCTAAAGTAGCTAGGATTACAACCATGAGCCACTTTTGTAGTGTGTATGTGCCAATACTGTGGCTTGAACTCAGAGCCTTACACTCTTTTTTTTTTTTTTGTCAGTCGTGGGGCTTGAACTCTGGGCCTGGGCACTGTCCCTGCGTTCTTCAGCTCAAGGTGAGTGCTCTACCACTTGAGCCACAGTGCCACTTCCAGTTTTCTGGTGGTTTATTAGAGATAAGAGTCTCACGGACTTTCCTGCCCAGTCTAGCTTTGAACCATGATCCTCAGATCTCAGCCTCCTAAGTAGCTAGGATTACAGTCGTGAGCCACTGGCACCGGTGCCTCACACTCTTAGGTGGCTTTTTTCATTCAAGGCTGGCACTCTACCACTTGAGCCATACCTCTACTTCCAGGTTTTTGCTGGTCAATTGGAGGTAAAAATCTCATAGACTTCTCTGCCCCATTTGACTGTAAATCTCAATCCCTTAGATCTCAGCCTGCTAAATATCTACAATTACAGGTGTGACCCACCAGCACTTGGAAGAATCTCACCTTTTTAAGAAAACATTTTTTTAAAAAGCCAAGCCCTGGTGGCTCATACCTGTGATCCTAACTACTCAGGAGGCTGAGAGGTGAGGATTGTCGTTTAAAGCCAGTACAGGCAGAAAAGTCCATGAGACTCTTATTTCTAACCACTGGAAAACTGTAAGTAGAGCTGTGGCTCAAAGTGGGAGGACATTAGCCTTGAGCAGAAGAGCTCAGGGATAGTGCCCAGGCTATGAGTTCAAGCCCCGTGACGCCCCCCCCCCAAAAAAAAGTGATTTATTTATTTATTTTTGGTGGTGCTGGAGATGGAACCTAGATCTTTGCTGTGTTAGGCAAGTGCTCCACCACTGAGCTATACCTCCAGATCCCCACATCTTTTGAGGTCACAGAAATATTCTATGTTGATTGCTGGTGAAATGACAACTGAGGAAAATAGTTTGTTTTTCTTCCAAAACAGTACGTAAAGCATATAGAATGAGTATGTGGATATTTGATTTCAGAACAGTATAGGAAGTTTTCAAAATATTTATTATAAGAGAGGAACATTCAGGATATCATTGGTGGTAGGTGTGTACTCACACCTGTGGGCCCTGAGTTGAAATCCTAGTATCACGAGATAATTTATTTATTTTTGTGCCACTATTAGGTCTTGAACTCAGGACCTGGGCACTGTCCCTGAGCTTTTTTTTTTCTTTTTTGCCAGTCCTGAGGCTTGAACTCAGGGCCTGGGCACTGTCCCTCAGCTCTTCAGCTCAAGGCTAGCGCCCTACCACTAGCACAACTTCTGGCTTTTTCTGCTTAAATGGTGCTGAGAAATCGAACCCAGGGTCTCATGCACGCAAGGCAAACATTCTACCACTGAGCCACCTTCCCAGCCCCTCCCTGAGCTTTTTTGCTCAAGGCTAGCACTCTACCACTTGAACCATAGTTCTACTTCCAACTTTTTGTGGTTAATTGGAAATCAGAGTCTCTCAGGCTTTTTCTGCCTGGGCTAGCTTTGAATCTGGACCCTCAGATCTCTGCCTCATGAGTAGCTAGGATTATAGGCATAAACCACTGGCACTGAGCTACAATTAAAAAAATACACCTACTAAGCATATGAACTTGTTAAACAAGGTTAAAAGATGGAGTGTTGAGTCATAGTCTAGATTTTACCTATGAACTCTCACCCTGCCTTCTCTAGTCATTGAGTGAAGTTAGTAGTATTTCATCTCATAAACCTTATGCTGGGGCTACAAAACCAATGGAAATTACTGGCAGAGAAAATACCTTGCTCAGCTGAAATGAACACACCATACTGGGACTTTCCTGATGATGCTATTAGCCTTGATGGCTTCCCATGGGACTTACCAACGCATAGTGAATCAAGATGGGAGAGGTCTCAGGCAGCCTCTGAAAGGCATCCCTGGGGTTCTGGTTGTTAGGACCACCTCAGCAGCTGGAGAGTGAGCTCCAGGAACAACAGTCATCCCTTCTGAGGCTCTTAAATAAGACAAAAGGTCCAAAAAAATTGGTTCTTAGGCTGGGTGAGGGCAGGAAGTACTCCCAGTACTCAGGAGGTTAAGGCAGACAATCAAAAGTTTAAAGTCAAATCAGGAGCCAGTGGCTAATGCCTATAATCCTAACTATTCAGGAAGCTGAGACTTGAGAATCAAAGTTCAAAGCCAGCCTGGGCAGATAAATCTGAGAGACTTTTAGCTCCAATTAACCAGCAAAAAGTTGGAAGTGCAGGTATGGCTCAAGTGACAGAAGACCAGACTTGAATGAAAAAGTCAAACAATAGTCTGAGTCCCTAATTTCAAGCCCTAGTATTGGCACAAAAGAAAAAATAATTTTTTGGAAGTCAGCCTGGTCTACTTAGAAAGCTCCAAGCCAGCATGAGTGACATAGAGATATCCTATCTCAAAAATTAATTAAAAATTTTAAAGTCTCCATTCTGTGTAGAGAGCAAACAAGGCCTACATGTGGTGCTATGTACATAATGTAAACACTGTCAAGGCTGTCAATGCCATGTGTCTGTTGAGACCTAGAGACAAATGCTTCTCATCCTGAAACATTAAAAATCCTGGGAGAAGCTAGGCACCAGTGGCTCATGCCTGTAATCTTAGCTAGAGACTCATTTTTTTAAAAAAATTGTCAGTCATGGGACTTGAACTCTGGGCCTGGGTGCTGTCCTTCAGCTCTTCAGCTCAAGGCTAGCATTCTACCACTTGAGCCAGAGGGCCACTTCCGGCTTTTTCTGTTTATGTGTGCTGAGGAATTGAACCCTGGGCCTCATGCATATGAGGTAAGCACTCTACCACTGAGCCACCTTCCCAGCCCAACTGTGAGATTCTTATCTCCACTCAAAAACCCCACTATTGACAAAAAAAATTCCTGGAAGAAAAGTGGAAACCTGCAGGTTCTCTAGGAAGATGTAAGTGGCACCATGCCACCTTAGAGAGACACAGGGCATGGCAGGCTGTACTTGGGAAACAGCACAAAGGAACAGCTGTCTCCAGTAAGCACTTAACGATCAGGGGACAGTGTGTGGCAGGAGATGGGAGGGTCAAGAAAGGGGACGGAGGCACAAGGAAAGGATATGCCAGCCCTGCCATGTTTAGGAAGTTACTATCCGAGTGTCTTTGTGGGAGAGGAGCCTGGGCAACCAATGGAGGCCAGGTAACAGCCAGCTAAAACACACAGGCTCAGGACTCTAACATCTTATCTTTATCTTCAGGATTTGAAATTCCAAACTGAACAGGGAGGTAAGGAGTGAGGAAGCAACCTAAGTCTGGATAGTTCCATAGTTATTAAGACAAACCTTGGGGCTGGGAAGGTGGTTCAGTGGTAGAGCACTTGCCTTGCATGCATGAGGCCCTGGGTTCGATTCCTCAGCACCACATAAGCAAAAAGAAAAAAGCCAGAAGTGGCGCTGTAGCTCAAGTGGTAGAGCGTTAGCCTTGAGCTGAAGAGCTGAGGGACAGTGCCCAGGCCCAGAGTTCAGGCCCCAGGACCGGACCCCCCCCCAAAAAAAGACAACCCTGGCTTGGCTGGTCTTTGGAGGAAGGTGTGGACCTCTCTGCTCCTTTGGGTCTGCGGGATCTCATAACCCTTAAGATGTGGGAAGACGGGAAAAAGAAATCAACCTCACTGGCTCCCTGGCTCCCTGGTTTCCTCTTGCCCTTGCTCAAAAATAGCATTTCCTTGGCTACTATCCACCTGTGGTGGAAGATTAGCAACAGGAAAGTCTATCTTGCTTGTATGGGAACTAAAAATGAAACAGTGTTCCAGGTTCTATCTATTTATTTGTATATTTATATATATATAAGTGTGTGTGTGTGGAGAGAGAGAGAGAGAGAGAGAGAGAGAGACAGAGAGAGAGACATGGGGCTTGAACTCAGGGACTGGGCACTCTTTCTGAACCCTTTTGCTTAAGCATGGCACTTTACCACTTGAACCACAGCTCCATTTTCAGCTTTTTGGTAGTTAATTGGATATGAAGAGTCTTATAAGTTTCCTGCTCAGGATGACTTCAAACATCAGTCCTTAGATCTCAGCCCCCTGAGTAGCCAGGATTACAGGTATGATCCATCAGCACAGGTTTTATACTGCCAGATCTTTTTGCTGGCTAAACATTAGAGTCTCAGAGACATTTCTGTCTGGGCTGGCTTTAAAAAATGATCCTCAGATCTCAGCCTCCAGAGTAGCTAAGATTACAGGTGTGAGTCATCAGTGCCTGGCCTTCAGGTTCATTTTTTGACATTAAAAATAACAATAAACGCTGGTTAAAAGATTGGGGTCCACCCTTATGTATCACCCTGCACCAGAATCAACTGCAAATGGATCAAAGACCTCAAAGTAAAACCAGACACCCTGAAAACATTACAGGAAGGAATAAGAGAAACTCTAGGGCTCCTTGAGACAGGTCAAAATTTTCTTAATAAAGACCCAGAATCACAACAAATCAAAGAAAGGTTTGACAAATGGGATTGCATGAAACTGCAGAGCTTCTGCATGGCAAAGGACATAGCTAACAAGATCAATAGAAAGCCCACGGATTGGGAGAAGGACTTCACTAAGAACACAACAAACAAGGGTCTCATATCTAAAATATACTTAGAACTCAAAAAATTAACTCCCCCAACAACAAATCCTCAAAGAAACAACCACCGTATTAATAATGGGCTAAAGACTTAAAAAGAGACTTTTCTGAAGAGGAAATAAAAATGACCAATAGACACATGAAGAAATGTTCAACTTCTCTAGCCATAAAAGAAATGCAAATCAAAATAACATTGAGATTCCACCTCACCCCAGTTAGAATGGCTGTAATCAAGAAATATAATAACAACAGATGCTAGAGGGGATGTGGACAGAAGGGAACCCTATTGCATTGTTGGTGGGAATGTAACTTGTTCAACCACTTTGGAAAGCAGTATGGAGGTTCCTCAAAAGACTCCAGATAGAGCTTCCCTATGACTTAGCAATCCCACTTTTGGGCATTTACCCAAATCATCACAAACAAGGCCATACTAAAGCTACCAACTCAACTATGTTTATCACAGAATCATTCACCATAGCTAAGATATGGAACCAACCCAGATGCTCCTCAGTAGATGAATGTACCAAGAAAATGTGGAATATATATGTGTGTGTGTGTGTGTGTGTGTGTGTGTGTGTATTCCATTATACACACACACACACACACACACACACACTGGAATTCTATGCCTCCAGAAAGAATGACACTGCCCCATTTGTAAGAAAATGGAAAGACTTGGAAAAGATTGTATTAAGTGAAGTAAGCCAGGCCCAAAGAAAGATAGGTCCCATGTTTTCCCTTATTTGCAATAACTAGTACATGTCTAGGACAAGCAGAAAGGTCAAAAGCTATGTACATACGACCATATACGATGATGCTAATGGGCTGGGAAGGTGGCTCAGTGGTAGAGCTCTTGCCTTGCATGCATGAGGCCCTGGGTTCAATTCCTCAGCACCACATAAGCAAAAGGAAAAAAGCCGGAAGTGGCGTTGTGGCTCAAGTGGTAGAGCGCTAGCCTTGAGCTGAAGAGCTGAGGGATAGTGCCCAGGCCCAGAGTTCAGGCCCCACAACCAGACCCCCCCAAAAAAAAGATGATGCTAAGCATAATGAACCCCAAGATAAGGACACAGAGGTTTTATCTTTCTTGCTGTTGTTTTTATTGTGCTTATAATGTACTATGTGACTTTTTCTTTTGTATGTTCTTCCCCATGGTATAACCCCTGTTTTCACTGTATTTGATGCTGGAACCCTGCATCTTGTATATACATTTTTCTAATTTGGGGAGGGGAAAGGAAATAACAAAATGCTGAAATAAGGATAGAGGTTGACCCATTGTAGCAATGAGATGTACAAGACACTATGTTGAAAACACACTTTACAACTTGGTGGGGGAAGGGAGGAGTTGGGGAGGTAGGGAGGAAAGGGATGGTAGAAGAAAAACAAAGGAGGGGGTAACAATGCTCGGTAGGAACTGTATTCATTACCTTACTCATGTAACTGTAACTCCTATGTACAGTATCTTTACAATAAAAATATATAGTAAAAAAAGATTGGGGTCCACCTTTTGATGCCTACCATTTGGTAACTCTGGTTATCTATATGTCACCCCTTCTTGGCAAAGCAGCAGGCAGCAAAAATAGAAATAGTACCTGCCTCAAAGGACTGTTGTGAGGGAAAAATGAGGGAATGCATGGAAAGTAGCAGACTCAGGCCCTGCACATAGTCCTCAATAGATGTTGACTAGAATTATTTTGTGACTAAGAGGATCATGAATTCAAGGTTAGTCCAGGCAACATAGAGACAACTCTTTATAAAAAAGAAAGAAAGCTGGGCTGGGAAGGTGGCTCAGTGGTAGAGCGCTTGCCTTGCATGCTCAAGGCCCTGGGTTCAATTCCTCAGCACCACATAAGCAAAAAGAAAAAAGACGGAAGTGGTGCTGTGGCTCAAGTGGTAGAGCACTCGCCTTGAGCTGAAGAGCTGAGGGACAGCGCCCAGAGTTCAGGCCCCATGACCAGACCAAAAAAAAGAAAAAAGAAAGCAAGAAAAGAGAGAGAGAGAGAGAGAGAAAGAAAGAAAAGTTCTGGGGAATTTATAAGGAAATCAGTTTACTGGCTTGAGGAAGGAGGGCTTTGACTCAGATTTTTGCACTCACTTAGCTTGTTGGTATGGCTGATGCTCTTCCATTTGAGCCATGCTTCCAGCCAACTATTTTGTTAGTTAATTGGAGATGGAGTCCTTCGGACTTTTCTGGCTAGGGTAGCTTCAAATCTTAATTCTCCATGTCTCAGCCTCTTGAGTAGCTAGGAATACAGGCATTAGTCATCAGCATCTGGCTAGAAATAAAAACATTAAACCAAAAAGATATTAGGTACAGGAAGGGGAGGGGGGAAAGAAAAATACTAAAAGGAAATGCTTGGAATTTCAGGCTGCAGGAAGAAGGCAGGATGATAGCATTTCAGCTATAAATAGCAGCATTGCTAACAGGTCCTCTGGTACCCTGCAGAACAATGAGCCTCTTCCTCATGTCACAGGAAGATACAGAAAGCTCCCACCCCACTTTCCCAACCCATTAGAGCGGAAGGAACTTGAGAAGCATGCCCTCTGACCGGGATCCAGTAGGGGACGTGGTGGGGCTGCAGTGCTCTTCCGGTCCACGGAATTTGTCATATCTGTCACTGCTTTAAATCCTCCCCTCAGCAACCCAGAGAGCTGAAGTCTGCACCACCAGTGGGACAGACATCCAAGGACTGGGTATTTGGACCGGCAAAGCTGCTGGACCCCAGCTGCCCTGGCAAGGGAGAGGCAGAGGTTGTAAACTGGATAGTCCCATTGGCTTCAGCCTCTGTCCTCAGACAGCCCAGCATTTCAGCCTAATTGTGATCACCATCATCATCTATAATATTGTTTTTCAGGATTTATTGCATATCTGGCATTTTACCAAATGCTAGTTACTCCTACTGCCAGAACCCCCCAAACCCTACCTAAATCCCCATCCCCTCCCCCCCCCCAGGAAGCCTTTGTTGCTTGCTGAAGATGGCAGAAGTTAGACTACAAATATTTTTGGGGCACCTACCACATGCTAGAAGTATTCTAACATTTTAATTTGCTAAGAATTCTAACATTTTAAGTATTCTAACACTTTAATTTGCTAAGAAATTTAAGAAAAAGGAATAAACAATTCTGTTGTGTGCTGGTGCTTCACGTCTATAATCATACTCAGAAGGTTGAGATCTAGAAAGGATCTCAGTTTGAAGGCAGCCAAGATAGAAAAGTTCACAAGACGATGTCTCAAAAATAATCAGCAATGGGGCTGGGAAGGTGGCTCAGTGGTAGAGCGCTTGCCTTGCATGCATGAGGCCCTGGGTTCGATTCCTCAGCACCATATAAGCAAAAAGAAAAAAGCCGGAGGTGGCACTGTGGCTCAAGTGGTAGAGCGCTAGCCTTGAGCTGAAGAGCTGAGGGACAGCACCCAGGCCCCAGAGTTCAGGCCCCACGACCGGACCCAAAAAAAAGAAATCAGCAAAAAGCAAAGCTGAAATTCTGGCTCAAGTGGTAGAGTGTCAGCTAAGCAAGCAAACCAAGCAAGCTTACGGCTCTGAGTTCAAAGCCTGGTACTTGCAAAGCAAAACAAACACTATAGAACAGGAAAAATGTTATCAGGGTTGGAGGCATGGCTCAATTAGTAGAGCACTAGCCAATGAGTGAAAGCAGCAGGTACCAAGGTCTAGTCCCATTCTAGGAATTAAAAAAAAACAAAATAAAAGGAAAGGTGGTATCAAGGCAAGTCTTTGCTTTTGACTCTTACTGACCAAGGGGAAGAACAGAGGGTTCTTACATTTCTGCTCCATGCCCCTGGATGTTTACATCCATCACAAGCATCAAGACAAAGACCTGGGACTGTGCTGCATCTAATGAACAAGCATTGGCTCCTGTCCACTTCCTCCCCTTAACCCAAGCAGAGCCCCTCAAGCTTATGCAACTCTGCAAAGGCTTGGGAGGCTCCTCCTGGAACATGGCCATACTTCACCTACTTTATCCCTTGGCCACCATCAGTGGCCCACTTGTTAAAAAATTTTATTTCTGGAAGTGACGCTGTGGCTCAAGTGGTAGAGCGCTAGCCTTGAGCTGAAGAGCTGAGGGACAGCGCCCAGGCCTAGAGTTCAAGCCCCATGACCAACAAAAAATTATTTCTTTATTATACTTTTATTGTTATCATTAAGGTGTTGTACAGAGGGGTCACCATGTCACAAGTGAAGTAATGGGTACCTTTCTTTCTTTGGACAATGTCTCCCCTTCCTTCACTCTCTCCCAGTTTTTCCCTCTTATCCCTGCCCACAAGTTACATGTGTCATTTTCCACAGTGTATACTGAATTCACTTAAAAAAAAACAGCTTTAAAAGACACAATGCACTTCAAAATCTGCTTGTGTTAAATGTGTACCTTGTTAAGTTTCTATAAATGTATATGATACATAACCACCATCACAATGACAAGCAGACAGGTATTTTCATATCATGTAGAATTCCCTTGGTGGCAGTTTTTCTTTCTCCCTCCAGGACTCTAGCAACTGATCTTTTGCCCTTATAGGTCTTTTTTTCAGAGTTTCATGTAAGAGAAGAAACATATAGAACCTATTTCTCTGTGACATCTTAGCATAATGCTTTTGAGGATTGTAGCTCATATCTTTGTTTTCAGTAAGTATAGATTTATTTCACTTTGCCTATTCCTGTAGCCATCAAAGAACATTTAAGTTGTTTCTATTTGAGGACTACTATGAATCAAACTGCTCTGAACATTTGTATACAAGTAGCACTAGGTTTTTATGTTTTTCTTTAAATTATATTTGTTTTATTTATTTTATTTTTTGGTGTCAGTCCTGGGGCTTGAACTTGGGGCCTGGGTTCTGTCCCTGTGCTTCTTTTGCTCAAGACTAGAGCTTTACTACTTCAGTCAGAGCTCTACTTCTGGTTTTTTTATTTTTTATTTTTGGTTAGTTTATTGGAGATAAGAGACTCACACACTTTCCTGCCCAGGCTGGCTTCAAAATGTTCTCCTCAGATCTCAGCCTCCTGAGTAGCTCAGATTACAGACATGAACCACCAGTGCCTGGCTACATTGAATTTTTAAAAACAGAATTATATTTTGTATCTTTTTTTTCTTTTATTACTTTTAAGTAGTTGTACAAAGAAGTTCCCATTCTACAAAACAGTATATGAGTACAAAGTGTCTGACAACATTGTCATCCATCTCTCCTAACCCATCCCTTCTCTTTTTTCTTTAATTGAGAGTGATTACACAAATTTAATTGAGATGATTACATAAATTTCACATATTTCACAGTATTATGGAATAGTGATACTTAGTTAAACACATTTAGTTAAACACATTTTAACCTTCACAAGGCAAACTGTCCTTGTCATGGTCTATACAGTTTGTGAATTCTATGAGCTCTGACAATACAAGTTATTTTTTCCACATCAGTGATGTTTACATTTCTTTCTTTTTGCTTAGTGTAGGCTGTTCCTACTTATTCTGTTCCTCCTCCTGGCTTCCCTCCGTTGTGTGTATATATCTATCATATATATGGTCTAGAACATGGAGTCATTTAGCAATGATATGACAAAATGGGTGGCTGTCCTTTGTTTCTTGAGTCCTATTACTTTGTCATATCTTCTTGTATTTTGACATTAGTATCCACATATCAGGGAGACCATGTGCCATTTGTCTCTTTGTTCTTGGCTTACTTCATTCAAAATAATCTGCTATAGTTCCATCCATTTCCCTGCAAATGCTATTATTTTGTCCTTTCTAATGACTGCATAATATTCCATTGTATATAGGTACCACAATTTTTGGATCCACTCATCAGTAGTGGGGCATTTGGGTTGTTTCCAAATCCTGGCTATTGTGAACAGTGCTGCAATAAAGATGGAGGTGCACGTGTCTTTGTATACTGGTTCCTGTTGCTCAGGGTAGATGCTTAGAAGTGGTGTGGCTGGGTCATAAGGGAGGTATATATTTAGCTTTCTGTGGTACATTCAAACTGTTTTCCAAAGTGGTTGTATTAGTATACATTCCCACCAGCAATGCAGTAGGGTTCCTCTTTCTCCACATCCCCTCCAGCATTTGTCATTGTCTGACTTTAGGATGTTGGCCATTCTGGGATAAGGTGGTATCTCAGGGTTGTTTTTATTTGCATTTCCTTTACAGCCAGGGATAATGAACATTTCCTCATGTGTTTCTTTGCCATTTTTTTTCAGTTTTCTTTTCTATTATTTTCAGCTGGAATTGACAGCAGTATTCCCTGAAAAGGATAGGTAACTGGTGTTATCTCCAGGTCCAAAATATCCAATTACTTGAAGTAGGACCAATAAAAGAAAGACCTATTTGAGTTCTGAGGCCTCAAAGAATAAAAAACTAAAATTTTTTTTAAAAGAACGAAGGAAGGAAGGAAGGAAGGAAGGAAAGAAGGAAGGAAGGAAGGAAGGAAGGAAGGAAGGAAGGAAGGAAGGAAGGAAGGAAGGAAGGAAGGAAGGAAGGAAGGAAGGAAGGAAGGAAGGAAGGAAGGAAGGAAGGAAGGAAGGACGGAAGGAAAGAAGGAAAGGAAGGAAGGAAGGAAGGAATCTTTGCCATTTTTATCTCTTCTTCTGAGATGTCTCTCTTCAGCTCCCTTGCCCATTTCATGGTTGGTTTGTTAGATTTGTGAGAGGTTAGTTTCTTGAGTTCCCTGTATATAATGGATATTAGACCCTTGTCTGATATATTGCTGGTAAATATATTTTCCCAATTAGTTGGCTGTCTTTCTAGTTTAGTTGCTATTTCTTTGTCTGTGCAGAAACTTTTTGTTTTAAGATGTTCCCATTTGTCAAGTGTCTCTCCAATTTGTTCTGACCCTGGGACTCTTTTAGGAAGTTTCTTCCTGTGCCTATAAGTTCAAGTGTCTCTCTTACTCTATCCTGCAAGTAGTTTCAGAGATTCAGGTTTGATGTTAAGGTCTTTAATCCATTTTGAGTTGATGTTAGTGCATGGTGACAGGCTAGGGTCCACTTTCAGTTTTCTGTATGTAGCCACCCAGTTTTCCCAGCACCAATAGTTGAAGAGGTTATGATTCTTCCACTGTATGTCTTTGGCTCCTTTGTCAAATATCAACTGACTGTACGTATGTGGCTTTATTTCTGGGTCTTCTAGTCTGTTCTATTGGTTTTCGGGTCTCTTTTTCTTTGTTATGACTCTATTTAGAGCTTGAAATTTGGTATCGTGATCCCTCCTACGTTGTTTCTTTTGCCTAGAATTGCTTTAGCGATTCTAGGTCTTTTGTTGTTCCACATGAACTTTTGGACTGTTTTCTCTATTTCAGTAAAGTACATCATTGGGATTTTAATGGGAATTGCATTGAATGTGTATATCAATTTTGGTAGTATGGTGATTTTCACTGTGTTAATTCTGCCTATCCAGGAACATGGGAGATCTTTTCATTTCCTGGTATCCTCTATGCTTCCTTTTTTTTTTTTTAAGGCTTTTATAGTTTTCGGGAAATAGACCCTTTACATCTTTGGTTAGGTTAATTCCTAGATACTTTATTTTTTTTTGAGGTTATTGTGAATGGGGTTCTTTCCTTGATTTTCCTTTTTGCTTGTACATTTTTGGTGTACAGAAAGGCGACTGGTTTTTGTAGGTTGATATGAATCATGCTACTTTGCCGAAGTGGTTTATAAGTTCTAAGAGTTTGGGGTTGAAGTTTTTGGGATCATGGAGGTATAGTATGTCATCTGTGAAAAGGGATAATTTAACTTCTTCCTTCCCTATGCAAATCCCTTTAATGTCTTTTTCTTGCCTTATTTCTCTGGTTAAGGATTCCAGAACTATATTGAATAGGAATGGAGAGAGTGAGCATCCTTGCCTTGTTCCTGTTTTGGGGGGAATTGGTTGTAGTTTTTCCCCATTAAGTATGATATTGGCTGTTGGTCTGTCATATAAGGCTTTTATTGTTTTAAGGAATGTTCTTTCCATTCCTATTTTTTTCCAGAGCTTTTAGCATGAATGAATGTTGTATTTTTTATCAAAAGCCTTTTCCACCTCCATGGAGATAATCATGTGGTTCTTGACCTTGGATCTGTTGATTTGATGAATTATATTTATTGAATTATGTATGTTAAACCATCCCTGCATCTCTGGGATGAAGCCTACTTGTTCATCATGTATGATTTTTTTTATATGTTTCTGAATTCTGTTGGCTAGAATTTTATTGAGGAGCTTTGCATCTGTGTTCATCAAAGAGATTGGTCTGTAGTTCCCTTTTTTTGTTGGGTCTTTGCCTAGTTTGGGGATGAGTGTGGTATTGACTTCACAGAATGAGTTTGGGATTACTCCCTCTGCTTCTATTTTTCTGAAGAGCTTGAGGAATATGGGTATTAGTTCCTCTTTAAAGGTCTTATAGAATTCCATAGTAAATCCATCTAGTCATGGGCTTTTCCTTGTTGGAAGGTTCCTGATTGCTTCCTCTATCTCATTGTAGGTTATTAGCATGTTTAATTGATATATTTATTCTTGGTTCAGTTTGGGCAATTTGTATTTCTCTAGGAATTCATCCATTTCTGCTAGGTTTTCCTTCCTTTGTGAATATAGAGTCTGGAAATATTTCTTTATAATTGTTTGGATGTCTTGGATGTTTGTTGTAATTTTTCCTGTGGCATCTTTGATCTTATTGATTTGGGTCTCCTCTCTTCTTTTTTAATCTTGCCAGTGCTCCATTAATTTTATTGATTTTTTTGAAAAAAAACAGCTTTGTGTTTTATTAATTTTATTTATAGTTTTCTTAGTCACTATCTCATTAATTGCAGCTTTTACTTTGTTTATTTCACTGCATCTAGCAACTTTAGGTTCAACTTTTTCTTGTGTCTCTAGCAGTTTTAGTTGCATCATAAGATTGTTTATTTGGTCTGTCTCTGTTTTCTTGATGTGCACACTGAGAGTAATAAACTTGTCCCTCAGAACTGCTTTCTCTGTGTCCCATAGGTTTCTTTGTGATGTGTCTTCATTTTCAGTGAATTCTAGGAACTTTTTAATTTCTTCTGTGACCCATGTGTTGCTCAGCAGTGTGCTGTTTAATTTCCATGTGTTTGAGTTTTTTTCTACTGTATGCCTTGTTATTGAGAACTAGCTTGATTCCACTATGGTCAGGTAAAATACAGGGGATTATGTCATTCTTCTTGTATTTGCTTAAATTCTTTGTATGAACTAAGATATGATCTGTTTTAGAAAAAGTTCCATGGGCTTCTGAGAAGAATGTGTACTGGGTTGTTGGGTGGAAAACTTGGTATATATCAGTTAAGTCTGCTTGAGATATGGCATCATTTAATTCATAGACTTCTTTGCCAATTCTTTGGTTGGTAGACCTGTCCTTTGGTGAGAGTGGAGTATTAAAGTCTCCTAGTATTATTCTATTTGGATCCATCATTTCTTGTAAATCTGAGAGTATTTCCTTAACATATTTGGGTGCACTGATGTTTGGAGAATATAGACTGACAATGGGGATATCCTCTTCTTGGATAGTTCCCTGTATTATTATATAGTGACCTTCTTTGTCTTTTTGTAGTGATTTTAGTGTAAAGTTAAAAAATTAATATCATAATGGCAACTCCTGCCTTCTTGCTGGGGGCATTTGCATGGCAGATCTTCCATCCTTTCACTCCGAGTTTGCCTTTATCTTTGGCTGTGAGGTGGGTCTCTTGAAGACAGCAAATTGATGGATCTTGTTTTCTGATCCAATCTGCAGTTCTTTTTCTTTTGATTGGTGAATTGAGTCCATTAATATTTACAGTTATTATAGAGAGGTGCATTGTATTTCCTGTCATTTTCTACTTTCCTAAGTTTTTTCTTTCCTTTCCTCCTGTGTTTGCTAAGTTGGTCTCCTAATGATATCTATCTGGTCTGGATCCCTGTTCTTGAATGCTTTCTTCAGATTGTAATCCTGCTCTAAATAATCTTTGTAATGCTGGCTCATTGTTTATGAATTCATTGAGTTTTTTTTAACTATTAAAAATTTTAGTTTCGGGCTGGGAAGGTGGCACAGTGGTAGAGTGCTTGCCTTGTATGCATGAGGCCCTGGGTTTGATTCCTCAGCACCACATAAGCAAAAAAAAAAAGAAGAAAAAAGCCAGTAGTGGCACTGTGGCTCAAGTGGTAGAGTGCTAGCCTTGAGCTGAAGTGCTGAGGGACAGTGCCCAGGCCCAGAGTTCAGGCCCCACAACCGGACCCAAAAAAAAAAAAATTTAGTTTCTCCCTCGACTGTGAATTTTAGCTTTGCTGGATATACCAGTCTGGGCTGGCAGTTATTGGTTCTCAGGGCTCAGATGGTACTTTCCCAGGCTTTCCTTGCATTCAGTGTCTGTGTGGAGAGATCTTCAGTGACTTTAATTTTTTTTCTCATTGTAGTATAGCTCCTTCTTTGCTTTTGCTGTGTGTAGTATTGCTTCTTTATTACTAAACTCTAGCATTTTTACTATAATGTGCCTAGCAGTGTTCCTCCTGGGATCTTGCTTATTAGGTGCTCTGTAGGCCTCTGTTATGTAGGTAAGATTTTCTCTAAGACAGAGGAAATTTTCAGTGCCGATCTTATTGAATAAGTTAAAACAATTATTTCAAGTGAAATTATTACTAGCATAGGTGGAAACTCTAGCTTGCCACAAATCAGCCACAAATACAGAAGACAGTAAAGTTATGAAATTCCAGCCAGTTCTGCTGCTTGCTATTTTAGATTCTCTGGAAGTCAAATGAGGAATGACGATGCTTGTGCAAGTGACATATCCAAGCAGACTCCGAAAGCAGGAAGGAGAAAAATAGAGGCCAGGCAAGGGTGTGATGTAAGTTGAGGTCCAGCCTCTGCCTGACATTTGGGGAGCTCTGGAAAGTGAATGATATCTTGGACTTAAACTACCTGAAGCACAGGGCTTGGCTTTGTTTCCTGTGTTCTTCAGTCATAGACAACTTCTGAGGGGACAATATAATGTACCTATTTCTAGGTGAAATTCTCAAGAGAAGGGAAGCTTTGAACTCTTAGTAGCCACACCTTACTGCAGCTGGGGTGGGGTGGGGTGGGGTGATCATATTCATTGGAACAAGGGAATGTAGGTTGGACAAAGACCTCACCCAAAGGTTTTGACCTAAGGTCTTCTATCTGTTAGAGGCCAGAGAGACAGAGACAAAGCCTGGTTCTGTGTTTGATCCCTATGCCACACACATAAAAGAGATCAGAAATTATTAGAGTGGTTTTATTAGAGTGTTGCTATAACATATTACTAGAAGTTGGGTATTCTATAAAGAAAAGTTTCATTTATTTAGTTTACAGTTCTGGAGGCCAAAGCTCAAGAGGCTCCATCTATTTGGCCTCTACTAAGAGTCCATTTGACTTCATCTCAAGGTATTAGAGAAGCAGAAAAGGAAATGACCACATACAGACAAGAGACCCAGAGTAGCATGTTTTCATGAGGACAGACCAAACTTACTCCATGAGACCAGCCTTAAACTTTTGTGAGGGCAATGGTGCTGAGGAACCTAATTTCCTTGCACAAGGTTTCATCTCTTAAGGTTCCACCTTGGGGTGCCTATGGTTCATACCTGTAATCCTAGCTACTCAGGCAGCTGAGATTGAGGATAGCGGTTCAAAGCCCGTGTGCAGACAGGAAACTCTGATAGACTTTCACATCCAATAAACTACTCAGAAAAAGCTGGAAGTGGCACTGTGGATCAAGCGGTAGAGCACTAGCTTTGAGTAAAAAGAAGGTCAGTGACAGCACCCAGGACCTGAGTTCAAGCCTTAGAACCAGCATAAAAAAACCCAAAAAGGTTCCACCACTTCAACACCATCACATGGGAGATAAAGCTATCAGCATGTAACTTTTAGGGGACCCATTAAAACCCTGAAAACCATAGCATGCACCAGAAACTTTCTTCTCCAAGCCATCAGATGATTAGAAAGAGAAAAAGGAGTGATGTCACTCAAACACAAATTGCTCCTTAATGTCCTGCCTTATATGTTTCCCACTGACTTCCTCTCAGGCACCCTTTTCTTTCCATTCAGTCCCCTTCTCTCTGAGGAGCAGGCATTTCACCTAGCAATTACCTTGGTTGGATAGGCTGCTTGTTATTGACTTTCAGATCTACTCAATACTTTCCACTGTTTTACTGTGTTTCTCAGGCGTCTTTTGCCACATGGTCCACATAACTTGCTTGATGGGAGAACCAGGTACAAGCAAGAAGGAACTTTGTACATTTCCCCCCCCCTTTTTTTTTTGCAAATTCTTTATTGTGAATAAATGATTACACAATTTCCCAAATTTCACAGTATTGTGGGATAGTGATGCTTAGTTAAAGTCACAAACACGTTCTAAATTTCATGGGGGCAAATTGTCTATCGTGGTCTATAACATTGATAAGTTCTTTGAGTTTTGTAATACAGTTATTTCTTCCACATTGGGTGATATGCACGTTTGTTTTGCATAGCATCAGCTGTTCCCTCTTTCCCACTTGTTCCCTCCCTCCTATCACTGCCATTGAGTTGCTTAGTTCATTTTGATCAATGTCCAGTGCAGCTGATGGGTCCCGCTGTTGTGTTTTTCCCTGATTCCCTCTAGTTCTGTCATCCTCCTGGTTTCCCTCTGGTGTGTACATATATACCATCAGCAGCATGCAGAAGATGAGTGGAAGTCCTTTGTTTCTTAAGTCTTGTTAATTTTGTTGTCTCACCTTACATTTTGGATTTAACATTTATCAGGGAGATCATGTGCTGTTTGTCTCTTTTCTCCTGGCTTACCTTGCTCAACATGATTTCTTCTAACTCCATCCATTTCCCTGCAAATGCCATTATTTTATCCTTTCTAATGGCTGATAATCTTGTTGAATAGTTGTTGCTTTCCCTTGCTTTGATATTCCTTGCCTTTGTCCACTCCAGTTTTACAAAGGTTAAATTTCTCGGCACTATCTGCTTGCTCTTGGGTTTCCCTTTGGCATAATTTAAGTGATTTTTCCATATCTGTGATTTTTTGGTCCAGTTGGTGTATTCTGTCTTCTGTATCTGACACTCTAAATTCCATTTCATTCACTCTGTTAACTATGGCTTCCATTGTGGTTTGCATGGAGGAAATGGACTCATTTATGGAGTCGATGTTTGTTCTCAAAGTACTAATCTCACCTCTTAGTGAGGTGTGTACTGCCTCCATTTTTGTGTGCACCTCCTGTTTGAGACCCTGCATCTCTTTTGATAGTTTGTCCCTGTGTTCTTTAAGTTTCTGGTCTATTTCTCACTTTAATTATTGAGTCATTGCCTCCAGCAACCCTTGGATGTAGCTTTTGTCTTCCATTCCTGCTTTGCTCCCACTGGGGCTCTCCCCTGGGTAGCTGCTGGCTTTTGGGGGTAGCTTGCTATCCTGGGTGTTGATAAACTGTAATTTCCTCTGTGATTTTCTGGGGATTCAGGGATTATTGGAGACTAATCTGAAATTTTGTTTTGGTCAATAGGTGTCTGTTTTTGCTTGGTTGTTGTTTCTGGGCTGGTGGAGAGAGTCTGTACTTGGTCTGGGTTCTGTTGTGGGGCTGACCTCCAGCTGCTGGTCTGACCCAAATAGGGCTCTCAGCTCTCTGCTGTAGATCACTGGCAGTTCCCATCCTTAGAAGGACTGAGTGGCTAGACTGCACCTGTTTACTCCTACAGGTGCTCTTGGCGAGATCGAATGTGCTGGATGTACTCTCCCAGTTGCTGGAGTCTGCTATGGTCTTCTGATTTTTTGTGGGGGGGGGCGATTGTGGGCTGAACTCTGGACCTGGGCGCTGTCCTTCAGCTCTTCAGCTCAAGGCTGATGTCCTACCATTTGAGCCACAGCACCACTTCTGGCCCTTTCTGCTTATGTGGTGCTGAGGAATCAGATCCAGAGCCTCATGCACACAAGGCAAGCACTCTACCGCTGAGCTACCTTACCAGCCTGAGCTCCTGACTATTATCAGGTGCTGGTGGCCTGAGTTGTCCAATTTTCAGCCTGGGATATATGGGTCGGGTTCTGGTGGGGTTTGGGCTTCTGGTTCTCTTGCCCTGGACACGCAGGTCTTTTGCTGTCATGGGCATGATTCCCAGGGGGTGCAGTTCCCTGTTTCCCCCCCTTTGCTGATGTGTATGCTCAGCTTCTAACTTCAATCAGGAGAAGTTGGTTGTGTTGTTCAGGCTCTGGATCCCCAGGCCTGGTCCTGGCTCCCAGTCCCCAGCCTGGGGCACGCCAGTTGAACCTGTGCTGCTGTGTATCCCACCTGGGTTATGCAGCCTGGAGTACACAGTTCAAGTTTCTTCCACTGTTGGCTGTTGTGACCCAGGTTGCTGTTCCTGGCTTGGGTGTTTAAGCTCCTTTCCAGGGGTGCTCTTGATCTAGCCTGGCCAGCTGGATGTGCTCCCCGGGCTGGTGGAGCTTCTGAACAGAACAGTTCCAGTTTTAGAGGGTCCTGTAGTCCAGGTGTTGGGGTAGGGGTCTGGGTCAAGGTGTGGAGGTTTCTACCAGCTCTGGTCTCCCTTGAGGGATACACTGTCCCCTGTGGGATACTCACCCTGGAGCTAGTTGTTGTTTCTGTGTGATGTAGGGCGCTGGTTACCGCTGCAATCAGAGTTCAGTTGAGATGCTTGTGGGCTGGGCTGGGTGGTGGTAGCTCTGCATGTGTCTCCTCTGTCTCTGCCTCTGTTGATGCTGTTTGGGTCAGCACCGCGGGATGGGCCTCTGGCCTCCTGCCTACGGCCAAGGAGTGGGGGAAGGGTCTCCATGCAAGTTCTGAATGCTGGTATTTGTCTCTGCACTCTTCAGATTGGCACCAGTACCTTGCAGATCTTCTGCTCTGGTGTTCTGTGGGCAACCCATGTAGTTCTGGAGTTCCCACCATGGGGCCAAGTGGCTTTGGCGGGATGGACCATCTCTGCTCAGATGGAGAGTGAGCGGTGGGGGTGGGATCTTTGTGCAGGCTCCTAGCTTAGAGGTTTCTTTGTTTGTCGCAATCAGTGGGTCCAACACCGGTACCTCAGGCATCTTCTGCACAGGTGATCTGCAGGTAACCCCCTGTGTCTCTGTGGACCCCGGCAGCCCCCGCCCGCCAGGCCGGGCTGGCAGCGGCTTGGTGCATTGCCAGTAAAGGTTGGGGATGGAGTCTTCATGCTTCTCTGTTCTGAAATTCTTCCTTTTCTTTCTTTTTTGTTTTTTCCGCCTCTTGTTTTTCTCTGGGTGTTTGTCTTTTTGTTGTTGTCGGTCTCTTAGGGAAATTAAGTGTTGAAACTTGAACTCTCTTTTTGTTTGGAGAGAGCTGTGGTGTTTCCCTATTGTCCCGTCGCCATCTTGGTCCCCCCTATTTCCCCTTTTTTGTGCCTTTGGTGGCACCTGCAGCAGTGGCTGCCTCTCTGTGGTTTTAATTTCTCAGGAGTCTTATGTGGCTCAGCTCCATGAAGAACCATGCTTATCTCTACGAAGTCCATGCCTTGGGCTAGACTCTGCTGTCAGCTCTGCCATCAGCTTGGGGACATGGGGCTTTTTGCTGCTTATTATCTGTACAACAAGCACCTAGTATTAAATCCTCTCTCTTGAAAGATCTATAATAGCTTCTTTACTCTGACCGACACAGAGAAACAAGATGTAGCCAGACATAGCCGTGCATACCTGGGATGTCTGCACTTGGGAGGTGGATCATAAGTTGAAGGTCTGGTACTGTGTCTCAAGCAAACCCAAACAGCAAGTTAGCAATGTGTCAAGGCTACCAACAATCAGTTCTGCATCCATCCATCAGTTGCTCAGGTCATTTGGTTATGGAAGTCACTGAAGGTGGTCAGTGGGAATGTGTTTAGCACTCAAAGGACCAATCACTCCTGAGATGAGCTCCTTGCTGGTAGAGCAGCCCAGGAGGCAATGGAGTCTGGACTGGGGGATATACTGGGCAAGGGGTAAATAAAGTGGAGGTATCAGGCCTGGCTTGATTGGCCAGATCTGCCTTTCTGCCATTGCTGAGGTGGGAGGAGAGTGTGTTCTGGGGCTTGAACTCAAGACATGGGCACTGTCCCTGAGCTTTTTTGCTAAAGGCTAGCTAGCACTCTACTGTTTGAGTCACAGCTCCAATTTTGTGTTTTTGCTGGTTAATTGGTGATAAGAATTTCACAGACTTTCTTGCCCAGGCTGCCTTTGAATCACATTGCCTCAGATCTCAGACTCCTGAGTAGCGAGGGTTACAGGCCTGAGCCATATATACCCAACTACCTTCCATCATCTTTGAGGTCGATGTAGCACAGCCATACTACATTGCTGCTGGCCCAGGAAAGACCAGATCTGTGAACTATCTAGAAGAAATTGTCTGTTGTCCTTTTTTACTTGAGTGAATTTATTATATATCCTCCTGAAGACAAAGGGCACATCTTTTTGGAACTGTCAATCCAATGTTTTGAGCCAGTTAACAGATGTAGAATACAGTGATTGACTATCGGAGGAACATTCCAAAATACTTATAGACCAAAACCTTTTGCTACAAGACTGCTGGACTTAACCCCTCCGGTCAATATGGAGTATTTAAATGGGTTTGCTGACAGGTCAGAATCTTTTGGAGACTTTGCAAAAAATTGATTCAAAAGCTCAATTACCAGTTGTTCACATTTCTTTAAATCCTGTGGTCCAACAGCATTTGCTATGAAACTCTTGTAATAACACCCATAAAGTTCAATTTCAAGTAACAAAGACAATCAAGAATGGCTTTCTACACTCTGAGAACTTACGTGAATGATGCAGGTGTAGATTCTGAAATGGACCTGGCACAGAGGATGAGAGAATAGAGGTAACTTTGAGGAAACTCAGACCACAGCTGCCCGCAATGATCTATCACAGGATAGTGCAGAGGTGGCCAAGGGATGAGCAGCAAACAGCACAGCAGGGAGTAGACAAGGTGCAGTCAGACTGCCATTCTCAACAGTAGCTCCTCAAACAGAAACATGCAAAAATACGTAGAGAAGTAAAGTGGGTGGCACCATTCTTTCAGAACCCCTTTGCGAAGAGATACAAGCATTTCCATACAGAAGCTGATGGGAAATATCAGCATATTTTGATCATATGAACCTGAAGCTCTTTCACTTTCACTCTGTGGAAGATTTCAGAGCAAGGACCTGCTATGCTTGTTTTGTTTTCTTTTGTTTTGTGCCAGTACTAAGGCTTGAACTCAGGGCCTTGTACATTCAAGGCTGGTGCTCTACCACTTGAGTCACACTCCATTTCCAGCTATTTTTAATTTTAGTTTCAATTTTTAACTGTTATTATAAAAGTAATGTACAGATGGGTTAGAGTTACATAAGTTGGTTAATTAGAGATGATTTCCCTCAGTTTTTTTCTGCGCAGATTGGCTTTGAATCATGATCCTAAAATCTCAGCCTCTTGAGTAGGAAGGATTACAGGTATGAGCCACCAATGCTCAGTAGAAGAACAATTTAAGTCAATAAGTCACTGATCCCATATTTGCTTGCTTGCAATGCAAGATAAAACAGAGTGAGGGGAAGGCAGAAGAATTTTCCACAAACTTCTAGAAACCCAGTTATGTATTATTCTGGCCTTGACTCTGCTTTTTCCTTTTCCTTTCTAGGTAGCATCTCCTCTTCCCCTTGCTGACAATCAAGTAGTGGGACTAATGGTTTTCTGCTGGTTTATATTAAAAAGCTTCTCATCTTTCCAGCAAGGGCTCTCATTAATAACCAGGACATAAATTGCCAGAGAGAGACCACGGTGGGACTTTATTTAGAATACTTAAACAGATGAGTTTTGAGACCCAGCTCTGGTGTCATGTGCAGACATACCACTGTGAATCTGAAGGCTTGCACCAACGCCTGCTTCCTGCAGGTGAAATTGTTCTGTTGGGTAAGGGAGCAGGAAGGATGATGAAGTGACAGATGGAGCCAGGATTCTGATGCTGGACCTAGAATGTGGTGGTCATTTTCTCCTTCAAAATGGTCCATGATTAAAGAGGAGCCATGATTGAAGGGGCTTTGGGGAAGTAGGCGAGGGCCCAGGCGAGCCTCATGCCGTAGGTACCTAGGGCCCCACTCCTTTCTGAGTGGCTCAGACTTCATCTGTCTTCATAGACTAGCCCAAGACATATGGACTTCCCAGAAAGCAGGAAGTGGTCCCACTTGTGACACTTAAAAAAAAAAGAACTGGTAGTTCATGCCTATAGTCTTAGCAACTTGGGAGACTGAGTTGCAAGGTTGAAAGTTCAAAGCCAGCACATGCAGAAAAAGACTTTGGGGTTCCATCTCCAATGAACTGGGCTGAAGCATTGCTGAAGTTTGTGGAGCACCTGCCTCAAGCAAACAATCTGAGTGTGTGAGGCCGTGAACTCAAGTCCTGGAATCAGAAAAAAAAAATTGTGCAGCTCCCAGGCCCTGTTCCTAAGGTCCTTTTGCTCAAGGCTAGTGCTCTACAACTTGAGCTACAGCACCACTTCCAGCCTTTTCTGTGATTAATTGGAGATAAGAGTTTCATGGACTTTCCTACCTGGGCCAGCTTCAAACTACAATCCTCAAATCTCAGCTTCCTGAGTAGCTAGGATTACAGGCGTGAGCCACCAGTGCCTAGCTATCTATCTATCCATCTATACACATACATATACATACACACATATACATACACACACATATATATGTGTGTGTATGTGTGTCTGTAGCTCTGTTACTCTCTGTACATCATACATACATTTCTTCCACAGTCTGAAAATAATTGGCAATCTGATACAACTATGGACTTTAGATCCTACCTGTGCCCAAACCTCATTCTTCCTGGGTCCTAGTTTTCTGAATGGACTGGCTGGGAAAGGATGAAAGCCACTGGGGTCTCTCCTGATAGGGAGCAGCTATAAAATTGCTTCCAACAGGACTTAGCAAACAATGAGGGAGAAACTGGACCTGAAGCCAGTTTTGGCAAGAGAGAGTAACAAGTTCTCTGCCCTCTTTGGAAGCTTTCGCTGGGGACTTGCCACGTACCTTTGTGCATCTGATCAGTGCAATAGCCCAACAGCTCAGATGCTGTTTGGATTTGCAGTTTTGGAAACAAGGAAAAGCAAAGCTCAGAGAGGTTAAGTAACTTTCCAAAATCACATAGCTGCCTGTAGCTCATTGTTGTTGCAAGAGTAATATTTAAACTCCTCTACTCTGTGGCAAATGTCTGGTGAGGTCAAGGCCAGATGGTAGAAAGGAGGAAGAAAGGTCCCTAATTGGCCATGGTGGAAATGTACTGACATCAAAGTTAGGCTGAAAGAGCCAAAGGAGAAGTGGGGAAAGGAAAGAAGACACACAGTGTAGGGGTTTCTATAAAACAATTTCCTTATGCCTGGAAGCAGGTGGCCTTAAAACCCAGCCTGGAGTCCGTCCTCCCTGACATTGTCCCAGGAAGACCTCTGTCGTGTTTCTCACAGACATAATGGAGCAGCTACTGCAAGTTAAGGCTTCTTGGGGGTGTGAGGGACACAATACAATGTGAAGGAAACTCTGCCCTCCAGAAACCTACATAGTAAAGGGAAGCAAGGACCTCACCAAATCAAGATGGCCAAGATCTGCCTAAGGAGAACAATGTTCAGACTGGTAGAGACTCAGACAGAAGGGCTGGTTGGACAGACTTCTCCAAGACCAGGCCAGCCCATGCTATGGAAAGATCCTAAAGTCAAAGACACCAAGGGGAGTGTCAGGGAGTGGCTAGGCCTAAGCAGTGGATATGGCTGGGATTGTGAGCTATTTGATCTAGTGTTGGGGAAGATGATCCTGGAAAGGTAATTTGGGTCAGATGATAAGAGATCTTCGCTAAAGAGATGTCCTCCACAGAAGAGAATTACAAATCTAGAAGGTAGTACAAGTTTTGTTGCTAGTGAGAACCTACCCTACACTGTGCACTTTCACCCCATGGGGTAAAGCCTTATCCTACTGCTCCGCAGGAGAGACCAGGTCCCCATTATACACATGAAGAAACTGTTAGCAAGAGATCTTATCCAGCCCCTTTCTTCCCACTAGGCGTCTATTTCCATTAAGCATAAGCACAGAATTGCCATTCCCCCAAGAGGTATTGTGAAAGGAAGGGCACAGGGTGAGGAGGCAGAAGACTTGGGTTCTATTCTGTCACCACTTTGTGACCTAAGTCAAGTCACCTTGTCTCTCCAGGATTTGGTTTCCTCACCAGAATATGTGAATATTAAGAAGGTCCCACATACACAGAGGCTGAGAATAAAAGGAGTATGTGTTCACTTAAAAGTGAATGCCTAAAGGCATTTTGTTTTGTTTTGTTTTGAAACAGAGCTTTACTACGCAGTCCAAGCTGCCCTCAAACTCACCCTCCTGCCTCTGATTCCCAAGTTCAGGGATTAGAGGTGTATGCATCATATCTGGCCTCCAGAATGTCACACTAATGCCAATAAAGCCATCTTCCATGTTTTCTTCCCCTGGAATAAGGTCCTTTGAGGGTTTGTGGGTTTGCATTGAGATGTCAGGCCCAGCACAATAGACATGTTTGTGGAGTGAAGTAAATGAGGATTCCTGAGCAGATATTACCCTCCACACCAGTGGTTTGTCCAATAAAAGAAAATGATCCGAATTTAAGGTGACTTTGGGCTCTGCGGCGGAGGGAGGGGGTGCAGGTGCACACATGTGCATGCATGCGCCTATAGTTGTGTACCAGTTCTGGGGGCTTAAACTCAGGGCTTCACACTCTAACTCTGCTTCCTTGAAAAGTGAAGTGAGAAGCCAAATGGAAGGCTGAGACTTTACCATTTGAGCTATACCTTCACTTCTAGCCATTTTTCTATGAACACAATGTTTGTAGTTCTGGCATTACTTTTTCTTCATCCATGGTTTCTACAAGTTGATCTAGACATTCAGAACTTCTTCCTTTTCCATCAACCTGACTTACTGTCTTAACTCTTCACTTTACCATCTTCTCCACCCTCTACTTTCTGGGGTTTTTTTTGGGGGGGAGGTCCAGTTGTGGGGCCTGAACTCTGGGCCTGGGCACTGTCCCTCAGCTCTTCAGCTCAAGGCTAGCGCTCTACCACTTGAGCCACAGCGCCACTTCCGGCTTTTTTCTTTTTGCTTATGTGGTGCTGAGGAGTCGAACTCAGGGCCTCAGGCATGCAAGGTGCTTACCTTGCATGGCTCTACCACTGAGCCATCTTCCCAGCCCAAGCCCCAGTACTTTTTAGATTAAACTTCCATTGTTTGTAGAATTTTAGGCATGCTTCCTTACTCTTGCGTGTTCTTCATGCCTCACTAAAGGGCATACGCTACTTCCTTTGTTTGTTTTGAGACAGGGTTTTGTTTTTTTTTATGCAGCCCAAGTTAGCTGTCTTCTTGCCTCAGGCACCTGAGTACCATGATGAATGTGCCACCATGACTGACTTATAAAGTCCTTTGATAAACAGATAACATTAGTTTAGAGGGCATCTTTCCGATTCCTAGCATGCTGAAAAATTTTGCTGCTTTCCCTCATCACCCTCTGAAAAGGAAAAAGTAAAGTTTGGAAACACAATTTCCTAGTAGAGGAAAAGAAAGTGTAGGAGAAATGACTTTTCTGATGTGTCCCCCAGACACTTCCCACAGTCAAAGGGTTCCTTTACACTTTCTAGGTATCTTAGGGACATTGTTGGGTAGCAAAGGCAGAAAGAGTTGCTGTAGCCTTGAAACCTTAAAAATCCCTTTCGCTGGGGGGAGGAGGGAAAAATAGGAGAAAAAAGAGGGAAAGGGCAACAAGTTTGGCAAGAAGTGTACTTATTTCCTTACTTATGTAACTGTAACCCCTCTGTACATCACCTGGACAATAAAAATAAAAATAAATCCCTTCCCCATTTCCATTCCAGCCCCTACAGCTGGTACTACACAACACTTGCTCATTGTCATGTGTTTTATGGTTTATTTTAATAAAATAGTAAATGTATACGATAATAAATGGTTCAGAATTAATGGTGACCAAGCTTCCCCTCCATCTCTCAGAAGCAGGCCCTGTCACTGTAGGAGCATCAACTCTTCAGGTGCTTGGATGCTTAGAGAACATCTGTTGACTCGGGCTGTGAACATGGGGTCCAGACACACTCCCTTGCCTCCCTCCTCTGGTCCTGCCAGTGTTCATAGCTCTGGCATTAATTTTCCTTCATTCATGGCTTCTACAGTCAATCTAGACATTCAGAACTTCATTTCTTTTTCATCAACCTGACATACTTAATTCTTTACCATCTTTTCCACCCTCTTTCCTCCACCTTCTATACTTCATCTTTTATTAGCTACATTTTTCTTTTGCCAGTCCTTGAACTCAGGACCTGGGCTCAGTCCCTGAGCCTCTCTGTGCTCAAGGTTAGCGCTCTACCACTTGATCCACAGTGCTACTTTTGGTTTTTTCTGTTTACATCGTACTGAGGCACAGGGCTTCATGCATGCTGGGCTCTACCACTAAGCCACATTCCTAACCCATTAGCTACATTTTAAAAAGGAAAAGAAATAACCCAGTACAGCATAAAGAAAGGTACACAGAGCTAGGGTTGAGACTCAAGTGGCAGATAGCGGCTTCACTAGTAAGCTTGAAGAGATGAGTTCAGTCCCCATATGGCCAAAAAGGAAGGAAGGAAGGAAAAGGAGGGAGGGAGGGAAGGAAAGAGGGAGGGAGGGAGGGAAGGAGCGGGGGAGAGGGAGAGGGAGGAAGGGAGAGAGGGAACATACCCATCATAGAAGTACAAGTCTTTAATCCCATCACTCAGGAATTTGAGTGGGAGGTAGAGGATCTTCAGGTTGAGGCCAGTTGGGACTACATAGTGAGAGCCTATCTCAAAGCAAAAACGTACATATGCTCTAAAAGTACATACAGCTTGATGAATTTCACTGGAACACACTGTGTAACCTGAACCTACATCAAGAAACAAAACCATTTTCTAAAAATATCCATGGGGACTCAGTTCTGTCACTGTGACCACATACCTGACGTAACAACTTAAGGGAGGAAGGATTTTCTTTGGCTCACAGTTTTAGTCCTTGAGGGTAGGGAAGGTGTGGCAGAGCAGAACAGCTCATTCATGGCTTCCAGAAGCAGATAGAGCAAATATCCCTTTCTTCTTTAAGTCCATCTGGGCCCCCTGACTCTGGGATGGTGCTGTCCAAATTCAGGAAAGGCCTTTGACCTTTAGTTAATCCTCTCTGAAAATGTCCACCCAGAGGTATGTGTTAACAACTTCCTAGGCATCTCTCAATCTGATCCTATTGACAATCTCCATTACGCTGTAGGTCCTACGCCTTAGCCTCTTGGCTTGAAGCTACCACTTCTCGCTATCACTTCAAGTGTCCTTTACCCTGTGCACATGGCCTGCTGGTGTTTCCTCCTATTAAGGACACCAGTTCTACCAGATAAGGGCTCCAACCTTGTGGCTTCCTTTAACTATTGCCTCCTTGAAAGCTGTATCTCCAAATACAGTCATGCAGGGTTTAAGACTTCAACATGAGAATTTGGGATGACATAATTCTACCCACAACAACTAGGCACACAGCCTTGGTATTCTGTGCTTAAGGAAAAGAAAGAAGCCAACCAGTTCTGAGTCAATTGGACCCCAAATGTTGAATAAGCAAGTCTTTCCTCTAGAACACTGTGTCAGTTAGAAATGTTTACAGTCCAATGCTTGATAAGAAATGTACTCATTATCTTGCCCATGTAATTGTAGCCCCTCTGTACAGTATTTTCACAATAAAAATGTTTAAATGTTTACAGTCATGCCTTTTAAAACACTCAGTTAACAGAGGGGTGTTTTAGTTCATTTTTTTCCACATCAAGAACGTAGAGGCAGATATTCCAGTACTTGTGCAACAATTTAGCAAGGTCTTGCAGAAGTCAAGTTCTTCCTCCTCTCCTCTCTGCTGCCTTAGCATTTTGGATTTCGTCATCGTTGCTGTAAGACAGGTGGCAGCCTGAAGGCTTCAGGGATCACAGCCTTGCCAAGCAGCAAGACTCAGAACTGAGTCACAAGCCACAGCTAGATGGAAAAGGTGGCCTAGAAACCAGACACTCTGACAGTGGAAACAGAATCCTATTGTTGGCAAGTGTGAAAATAGAACACAAAACCTCTTGAAATGGTAGTAGGGAGAGAGAAAGTAAGGAAGAATGATAGTGTAGGGAAGGATTGATTGAAATACATTGTATACAAGCATGAAAATATCACAGTAATATATATATATACACATATATATGTATATAGCTAATGTATGCTAATCAAAAATAATCCCAGCACTTGAGAGCTAAGGTATGAGGATCAAGAGTTCAAGGCTTGAGCAATAGTGTGAGACCCTGAATAAAAAAACAAAGCAACAACAACAAAACCCAGATACTAGCCAGTTGGGTTAGCAAGCAAGGTGGAAGATGATGAATATGGTCAAAACAAGTTGTAGGTATAAAAATAGAACAATGAAACCTGTTGAAAGAGTGAGAGAGGGACATGGGTGGCAGCCGAAGGCCTGATTGGGAAGATGGAGAGGTGTCACTGTTTCACCATGGGCTCTGAGACGGAGGCATTGTGAGAGTCCTGGAATCTCCAGGACCTAATAGTCATGTCTATGGGTTCTAGATTCTGCGGTTTTTCACATAATATGGTCTAAATCTGATTTCATAGAGCATCCAAATATGCAAAGAAAACAAAGCTCCCATTTTTGTTTTAAGGCAAACTCCTGCTCTATAGCCCAGGTTGTCCTTGAACTCATGATCTTTCCATTTCTGCCTTTTTTTTGTCTGTCAGAGCTTGAACTCAGGGTCTGGGCACTGTCCTTGAGCTCTTTTGGCTCAATGATAGCACTCTGCCACTTTGAGCCTCAGTGCCATTTATAATTTTCTGGTGGTTAATTGGAGATAAGAGTCTTACAGACTTTCTTGCCTCTGCTGGCTTTAAATGTGTTCCTCAGATCTCAGCCTCCTAGTAGCTAGGATTAAAGACATGAGCCACCAGCACCAAGCTTCTACCTCTGCTTCTTGAGTACTGGGATTATGGCATGAAAACATGGCTTCTTTGATTTTCTCAACGATTCTTTGCAGAGATGTTAAGGATGAGGAAGAGAGTGGTATCTGTGTCCAGTAGACAGGAAGCCAGGGCAATACTTTCCCAACTCCCTTCAGGCCTGTTTTCCTCCTCCCTAGGATGGCATCTTGGTACAGAACCACACTGACCCTTCAGATGACAATAAGAATGGCTCCCACCCAGGCAGTAGGTACTTATGGGTCGGAGGCTGATATCTCCTCTTCCAGTCCTGGAGAGTAGTGACCTCTGGAATATGACTACCATTGGGCCTCCATTACCCTTCATCCATACCAGGCCTCTGACAGTTCTCACCAGTGTGGAGAAACTTTGGAGTCCCTGTGTGTTACTTCTTAGCTGAGATGTTCTGCCACAAACTAGTTTTGGTAGCTGCCTTTGATCCCACATCCTCACCATCTTCACTATGTTCTTCTGGAAATGGGGCCAAACTAGAGGGTAGGGCCCTCCTCAGTGCTAACAGGCTTTCCTAGACGAGGGCCAGACAGCACCAACCTTCTCTCATTGGTTTCAATTCCCTTCCCCCAAACCCTCTTCTCTTGAGGCAGAGGCAGAGTCCTGAGAGACAAGGGACATGAAGGCTCAACCTCCATACCCTGCTTCTGGATTCCTTCTCCTCACAGCCCTTTGCACAGTAAGAACAGGTTTTTCCTTTTTCCCTATGTGCCCAGGATTTCTATGGAGCCTTCTCTACCCTCTGGCTCCAGGTTCATGGTTTCTGTGGTTACAGACAGAAGGAGGGAGGGAAAACAATCACCAATATGAGAACATAAAACATTATTTCAAAATTCCCTGACAATATGAAATTATCCCAAATAAATTGAAGAAGAAATGGTGAAGAGCCAGAGATCTCATACAGACCCACAGACTCACAGTACAGCAGAGGTGGCAGGATACAGTCAAGCCTTTGGAGTCCCTCACAGTAATCAATAGCATTTCTCAGACTTAATTACTAATTCTCAGGACAGAAACAGTAGGATAATGGAGACACATGGCCTCCAGCGGCTTTGGAGGAGAAGACACCCAGGGGCAGCTTCTAGGAAGGAGTAGTGGATTCTTGAACTAGGCAGATCTCTTTCAAATCATCCACTTTGATGGAGATCCAAGAGACTGATAAAATACAAAATACCTTGTTATATATGAAAACTGTGCCCTAGGTCCAGAACACACACACACACACAC
>NW_012267322.1:819479-820898 GCF_000151885.1 Dipodomys ordii | reverse complement strand
TGCATGCATGAGGCCCTGGGTTCCATTCCTCAGCACCACATAAGCAAAAAGAAAAAAGCCAGAAGTGGTGCTGTGGCTCAAGTGGTAGAGCGCTAACCTTGAACTGAAGAGCTGAGGGACAGCGCCCAAGCCCAGAGTTCAGGCCCCACGACCAGACCCCCCTCCCCCCAAAAAAACACAAACAAAAACAAAAAAAGGAAGAAAAAAACATGTTAATACTATCTATTGGCCAATCCTCTCTGGTTCCAAACAACAACTAATGCATGCATCATGAAGTTAAGCAGTCTAAGCTGTGTGTGTCCTCATATCTAAGGATGTGGTGTGGGTGGCTAGATTTCCTGGGTGGAAGGGAATTCACCATTATACAACTGAAGTCAGTAGACAACCATCCTTTTTCTTTCTCCTTGTGTGTTGATCCTGGGTTGTGAACTCAAGGCCTGGGTGCTGTCCCTGAGCTTTTTTGATCAAGGATAGCTAGTGTCTACTACTTGAGTCATAGCTCTACTTTCAGCCTTTTGGTAGTTAATTAAAAATAAGAGTCTTACAGACTTTCCTGCCTGGGGCTTAAAACTGTGATCCTCAGATCTCAGCCTTCCGAGTAGCTGGGATTACAGGCATGAATCACTGGCTCTTGGCTCCCATTTGCTCCTGCTGAACAGCTATCTTAGCATCCTCAGGCTGTGTTGGTGGCTCAAGTGATAGAGCACCTGCCTGACAAGCATGAGGCCCTGGGTTCAAGTCCAAGTACTTTAAAATTATTAATTAATGTCCTATTATGTTCTTAGAAAATGGCTATGATGGTTTCAGTTTTAGCTCACAGTGGCTCTATTAACAACAAGCAGAAGATGGAAATGACCAAATATCCACAAATGCAATGAAGTATAGAACAATACAATGAAAAGCTATTTGGCAATGAAAAGGATGAAGTGTTGATAAACTTGGAAAGCATGTGGAGTGAAAGAAGTCAGGCCGAACTACCCAGTAGGTGGGGCTTATTTGACAGCTTCCTGAGACTGCCTTTCCAAGGTGTACTCCAAACTAGCTTAGCAAAACCTGAGGCAGAAAGTGGATAATTTGGTGTGGATACAACTAGACAAGTAGGAATAGAATTCTACCATGAGAAAGAACCAATTGTGATATAACCTGAGGCAGAAGGTGATTCAGTTAGATGTTGGAAGCAGGAATAGACAGGGTAATTCTTGGGTGGCAGATTAAAAACTGAAACACATCTTCAGGTCTCAGATAGATGGAACAGAATTCATAAGGTGAGCAGACCCAAGAGCCATGATATCCATCCCAGGATGCTTTATAAGAATGTTCTTAGGCCGGGCGCTGGTGGCTCATGCCTGTAATCCTAGCTACTCAGGAGGCTGAGATCTGAGGATCACGGTTCAAAGCCAGCCCGGGCAGGAAAGACCG
>NW_012267322.1:791306-815589 GCF_000151885.1 Dipodomys ordii | reverse complement strand
ATTTAAATAGGGATACAGGTGGACCCATTGCAACAATTAGACGTACAAGTCGTTATGTCGAAAACAAACTTTACAACTTTGGTGGGGGGAGGGAGGATTGGGGGTGGTAGGGGGAAGATGGGATGGGAAGGGGAAAAAAAAAAGGATACCTCAGCTGAGCTCTGGTAGCTCAGACCTGTAGTCCTAGTTACTCAGGAGGCTGAGAGCTGAAGATCAAGGTTCAAAGCCAGCCCAGGCAGGAAAGTCCATGAGACTCTTATCTCCAATAAACCATGCAAAAAACCCGAAGTATAGCTGTAGCTCGATCAGCAGGGCACTTGCCTTGAGCTGAAGGGCTGAGGGATAGTGCCCAGGCCCAGAGTTCAAGTCCCACAACCAATCAACCAAAAAGAAAATTGAAACAACTCCAATTAACTAGCAAAAAGTCAGAAATGGAAATATGGTTCAAGTGGTAGAGCACCAGCCTTGAGCAAAAATGCCAAAGCCCTAAGTTGAAGCCCCAGTACGTACACACACACACATACACACACACACACACACACTCACACACGAGTTTTCATGGCAGACTGGACATGTTTTGGCAGTCTTGTCCCTAACGCCTGTGGGTTACAGGTTCTATGTTCTAAAAGTGGTTATAAGAATAGCATTCCTAAAATATAAATTACGAAAATTTGCATGCATTTTACAGACAAGGATGAGTGGCTTTGATTGCACTTGGCAGATAATTTAGCGTGATGCAGAGAGAAAATGCCCTTCTGAAAGTGGCTTTAATGTAATCTTGTAAAACAGCCTTATTGATGGGTCATTCGCCCATTCTTTTCACTCGTTGGAAGGCCCCAATTCAGTAGTTTTAGCAATTCAGTAGTTGCAACATGTGCAACACATCACCATAACCAATTTTGGAACATTTTATTCACCCTTGGAAGAAATCCCAGACGCCTCAGTATTCAAGCTCCCCACTCCCCTGAGCCCTTCCCCTAGTCTTAGACAACTATAGATCTTTTTGTTTATTGCAGTTTTGCCTACTCTGTACATTTCACATAAATGGAGTCATGTAATATGTGGTCTTTTGTGATGAGCTTTTTTCCTTAGCATATTCTGAAGGTTTATCTGCTTTGGGATCCAACATGCTAGTTCATCTTGGTTGATGAATAATATTCCAGTGTTTGGGTAAACCACATTTTACTTATCCATGCATCAGCAGGAGGATTTGGGGGTCGTTTTCATGATTTGACTATTATGAGTAATGCTTCTATGAGCATTCATGTTTCTGTGAACATATACTCTTATTTTCTTGGTATACCCATAGGAATTAGATTGCTGGGTCATACGGTAGCTCCCTCATCTCTTCTCATCTCTTTTCTTCTGATACTCAAGATTGACCTCAAGGCCTAGTACTCAGCTTGCTTGTTTGCTCATGGCTGGCACATGAGCCACACTTCCAGTCCAGCTTTTTGCTAGTTAATTGAAGATGAAATCTCTGACTTGTCTTTTTCTTTTCTTTTTTGTCAGTTGTGGGGCCTGAACTCTGGGCCTGGGAGCTGTCCCTCAACAGTTCAGTTCAAGGCTAGCTAACACTCTACCACTTGAGCCACCGCACCACTTCCAGGTTTTCTGCTTATGTAGTGCTGAGGAATCAAGCCCAGGGCCTCATGCATGCAAAGCAAGCACTTTACCACTGAGCCACCTTCCCAGCCATCCCTCAGACTTTTCTGCCTGAGGTTGGCTCTGAAGTTTAGTCTTCCAGGTCTCAGCCTCCTAAGAAGCTAGGATTTAGGCCTGAGCTATGGACTTCCTTTTGAAGAATTCCTGGAATGGTTTCTGAAGTGCCTGTATTCCACACTCCCAGCAGTGTTTGGGGATTTACTGGCTCCACATTTTTTTTTTGCCAATACTTGTTATCTGTATAACTTGTGTGATACACTATCTCCTAACAGTTATTTTTTAAACTACTTATACAAAGGGTTCTTAGCTCAACAAATCAGTCTGTATATACAATACACTTCAATCAATGTCCAACTTGGAAAGACAACCCCACCCATACCCTTAAGTTATATGATTCCATTTTCACATATGACATTGCCTATATAATGACCGTATTTGCCCACCCTTTCCCTTTCCATTCATCTACTTCCCTCCCCTTGGACAAAACATGTTTCAACTTCCTAGTATTTATTTTGATAAACTGTTAGTTGTTACACCATTTAAATCTTCCCCTGAGTATACTATACTTCAGTCAATTTGTTTATGTATATATATATATGCATATGGCTCTGTATACGTTTTCATATATGTTTATAATTTAGATCCAACTTCCACATATGAGACAAGACATGCACCCTTTGTCTCTCTAAACTTAACGTAATTTTCTTTGGTGCTAGTCCTAGGGCTCGAACTCAGGGCCTGCACACTGTCCCTGAACTTTGGTGCTCAAGGCACAAAAGCACTCTACTATTTGAACTACAGCTTCACTTTCAGCTTTTTTTGTATTTGATGGTTAATTGGAGATAAGAGTTTTAGAAACTTTCTTGCCCAGGCTGGCTTTGAACTGTCATCCTCAGATCTCAGCCTCCTGATTAGCTAAGATTGCAGGCATGAGCCACTGGCCCCTAGCTGGCACCTGCCCATTAAAGCCTTGCTCAGACTTCTGACTCAGAATCTTCTCAGGGAAGACTACTAAATACCATCTCTCAGCAGGGATCCCATGCCAGGACATTCCAGGGGAGGCCACTCTATGATAATCTAGATAAGGGTTCACAAAGTACAGCCAAGCCAGCCCACCCCCTGCATGAACTAAGAGTGATCTTTACATTTTTTTCCATAACTGAAACTAATAGACTATTTCATGATATACTGTTGGTACTCACAATGAGTCTTATTGGAATGCAGCCTGTTTGTTTGTTTGCCTATTGTGTATAGCTGGTTTTGCACTGTAACAGCAGAATTAAAGAATTACAATAGAGATGAGCCAGCCCACAAAGCATGAACTTGTGACTATTTGGCCCTTACAGAAAACATTTGCTAAGTCTTGCATGTAAGACAGCCTTTCACTGCTGTGACGAAGGATCTAACACAAGCAACTTAAAAAGGAGGAAGGCACAGCATGCCTATATTCTTGCTACTTAGAAGACCTAGATCTGAGGATGCCAGTTAGAAGGCAGCCCAGGCAGATAAATCCAAGAGACTCTTATTTCCAATTAACCAGCAAAATGATGGAAGTGGAAGCATTGCTCAAGGGTAGGGTGCTAACCTTGAGCAAAAAAGCTAAGCAAGAGCATGAGGCCCTGAGTTCAAGCCCAAGTACTGGCGTGTGCACACACACACACACACACACACACACACACACATGCATGCGCGCGTGCACACACACACACAAATACATACTCTAGCATAACTCATCTCCTCTTCCAAAGAGATTTTACTAATTGGCATATTTTGTTGGGTCAACTTAAAATCTCTATGGTTAAGGGAAGGTATTGAAAATTCCACAGCATCTAGTAAGCAAGAGCCTGCAGGAGGCTGGAGAGGAAGAGTCCTGGGCTGCTACTTCCAGAACATAGGGGCAGTGCTGGCCAATACTGGACCCACACTTTGTGCTGGGCATCAGGAAAGGATGTCAATGGCCTTCCTCACCTCACTCAAGTCCCATGGATACTATGTGCAGTATCCCATGACAGTAATCCTAGCTATTGAGGAGGCTGAGACCTGAAAATCTCCATCCAAAGCCAGCCAGAGTAGACAAATCTAAGAGGCTTTTGTCTCCAATTAACCAGCAAATAGCAGAAGTGATAGAATGCTAGCAAAGCAAGCAAGCCAAGCAAGCATGAGCCCTGAGTTCAAATCCTAGTGCTAACCTAAAAATAAAAAGAAAGAAAACCCAAAGAAACATAGGTCCCATGGTTTCCCTTATTTGCAATAACTAGTATATGTCTGAGACAAGCAGAAATGGTCAGATAAGTTGATGTTAGGGGAAATGAACCTCAAGATAAGGACTCAAATGTTTTTTCTTTCTTGCTATTGTTTCTAACGTATTTATAAGATGATTTCTTTGTTGCTTTGTATGTCCTTTCCCCACAGTATAACCCTTTTCACTGTATTTGATGTGGTATAATTTGTGGAGGGGAAGGGAAAAAACCAAATTGTTTAAATAGATACAGGTGGACCCATTGCAACAATGAGATGTACAAGATGTTATGTCGAAAAACAAACTTTACAACTTTGGTGCAGGGTAGGGGTGCGGGGGGGGGGGGAGATGGGAAGGGATGGGAAGGGGAAACAAAGGAGGAGGCAACAATGCTTGATAAGAAATGTACTCATTACCTTGCCCATGTAATTGTAACCCCTCTGTATGGTATTTTCACAAAGAAAGAAAGAAAGAAAGAAAGAAAGAAGGAAAGGAGGGAAGAAAGGAAGGAGAAAAGAAAGAAGGAAAGAAAGAAAGAATTTATTTACTTTAGGCCCTGTAAGGCAGCACCCCTGTGTATACCTGCCTTGGGAGAGTCAGTGGTCAAGTCCAGGTCTCAAGGGCTCTGTGCCTGCCCCTCTGCCCAGCACGAGACACATTTCCTGTTTGCCAGTCAACAAGGACTTTTTGGGTCTTTCATAGCTCTTGGTTTATCTTTACTTCCTTGAAATTTCTTTATCCCTTGCTAGAGAGAAATCTCTTTAACATGAATTAGAAGGCCCCAGAGGACTGGTCTGTGTCTCCCCTTCCTTCACTTTCTTCTTACCATTCCCACAGAGGCTTTCAAGGAGCCAATAAAACTTAAAAATAACTACCAAGTAATTTCTTCCCTATGATCTCATTGAAAATCCTATGAGGTGGATACAATTAGCATTTTCATTCTGCAGATGAGGAGGCTGAGCCTAGACAGGGGCCACAGGCAGGAAGTGGTAGCATATTTAACCAATACACGTGTGTGTGTGTGTGTGTGTGTGTGTGTGTGTGTGTTGGTACTGGGGCTTGAACTTGAATTCAGGGCCTTGATGCTTTAGTTTTTGTTTTCCTCAAGGCTTGTGCTCTACCACAGCTCTGCTTCCAGCTTTTTGATGGTTAATTGGACATAGAAGTCTCAGAGACTTTCCTGCTTGGGTTAGCTTTGAACTCTAATTCTTAGATGACAGCCACCTGACTCACACGCATGAACTACTGGTGCACAACTACCAATATATTTTGCACCTCTTAAATGCCATTTTTCTTCCCTTTTTTTTCTGCTGTTCCCTACTCTATCCTCCATTCTTTGCAGTTGTATTTCCCTCCATTTGCTGCTTTCTTCCTTCCTTCCTTCCTTTCTTCCTTTCCTTCCTTCCTTCCTTCCTTCCTTCCTTCCTTCTTTCTTTCTTTCTTTTTTTTTTGTCAGTCATTCGGCTTGAACTCTGGGCCTGGGTTCTATCCCTCGGCTCTTCAGCTCAAGGTTAGCGCTCTACCACTTGAGCCACAATGCCACTTCTCATTTTGTTTCCTTTTTTGAAATAGTGTCTCTCTATGTAGTCCAAACTGGCCTCCAACTCAAGATCCTCCTGCCTCCATCTCTCAAGTGCTGGGATTATAGCTGCATACCACCATGCATTTCTCTTATTTCCCTCTTCTTAATAACTCTGTACCTTGTCTAACTCCAGTAATCATTTAGATTTTATTTGCTAAAATATATCTCCTCTTGAAGTTTTCTTTGATTCCCCACCCTGATTTCTGCCCAGCTGTTGCTCCACACATATCAACCACTGCTTGGTCTCATTCACAGCACTTTGTTGATAATTGTTTCTTGCCAGTCCAACTCTAGTGGGAAGTTCTGGAGAGCCTGGGAACATGCTGGACAGGCTTGTGTGAATAGTGTTCTTTAGCACTAACACTAGGCCTGACCCAGACCAGGGCCTTACTGCACATTTGAGGGATTAATGGATGCGGCAGTGAGCTCTGAAGAGCTTCTGCTTTGGATCATCCTGGATGGTAGAAATCAAATAAGTTTATAAGATCTATGTGTTGGGAGTCTGAGATGTGGAGGAAAGAGAAAGAAGCCAGAAGCCAGATGCTGTAATCTCACACCTGTAATCTTAGTTACTCAGGAGGCTGAGGTCTGAGGATCAAGGTTCAAAGCCAATCCCAGACAGGAAAGTAATAAGATTCTTATCTCCAAATGACCACCAAAAAGCCAGGAGTAGAGCTGTGGCTCAAGCCTTGAGCATAAAAAAGCTAAGGGACAGAGCCAGGCGGGTGGCTCCTAGCTACTCAGGAGGCTGAGATTTGAGGATTGCTGTTTGAAGCCAACTCAGGGCAGGAAAGTCTGTGAGATTCTTATGTCCAACTAACCACCAAAATGCTGGAAGTAGACCTGTGGGTCAAGTAGTAGAGTGCTAACTAGCCTTGAGCAAAAAAGCTCAGTGACAGTGTCCAAGCCCTGAGTACAAGGTCTAGTACCAACACTTAAAAAAAGAAAAGAAAGAAAAAGAAAAGAAAAAGAGGAAGAGACCCTGAGTAGTTGAACTCTCTCTTTCTCTCTCTCTCTCTCTCTCTCTCTCTCACACACACACACACACACACACACACACACACATTTACCCTCCTCTCCCCCCCCAAAAGGAGATAAAACCTGAGATCCTGTAATGTTGATGCCACTCATTTCTGCTGGGTTTTCCATTTCCATAATGCTCACATTTGTGTGTGTGTGTGTGTGTGTGTGTGTGTGTGTATGTGTGTGTGTGTGTATACAAGGAGGTACAGCACAGCTTGCAGGACACCCTGCAGGACACTGTGCCTTAACTCTTAACAGAGTTAAGAGGAAAATATGAGGTGTATCCACATCATTTGCTCTTCTAGAAAGAAAAAGGGCTGGGTGCCGGTGGTGCACTCTTGTAATCCTAGCTATTTAAGAGGCTGAGATCTGAGGATCAGGGTTCAAAGTCAGCTGTAGCAGGAGTGTTCATGAGACTCTTATCTCCAATTAACCACCAGAAAACTGGAAGTCTTGCTGTGCCTAGGCCCAGAGTTCAAGCCCCATGACCAACAACAACAACAAAAAAAAAGAAGACGAAGAAGAAGAAAGAAAGAAAAGAAAAGAGAAAAGAAAAGAAGAAGGATGCTAGCTGAAAGTGATTGTCCTGGGAGAATGAAGGACAAATACACAGGGGTATAAGTGGAAACCTTTATTCCCTTAGAAGATGTTAGGATTTTGTTTGTGTATTTATTGCTACTTTGGGCCTGCTTGACCATAATTGAGATGCTGTATTTTAAAAATGAATGTAAGAATTTGGAATGGTTGGGGGGCTGGGAAGGTGGCTCAGTGGTAGAGCACTTGCCTTGTATGCCTGAGGCCCTGGGTTCCATTCCTCAGCACCACACAAGCAAAGAGTATAAAGCTGGAAGTGGCGCTGTGGCTCAAGTGGTAGGGCACTAGCCTTGAGCTGAAGAGCTGAGGGACAGTGCCCAGGCCTAGAATTCAGGCTCCACGACTGGACCTCCCCCCCAAAAAAAGAATTTGGAATGGTTGGGTATGTCCTACCTGTTTTGCCTCTCAAGAAGAGACCAGAGACATTCTGGCTGGTAGCTTTCTTTGCTCCTGGTGCTCAGTTCCTACATCTTGGAATTTCAGACTCATCAAGAGCCCAGTGAGGCATCTTAGGGGAAGATGTACCATTTTAGGACCCTGGATCTGGGAGGGACTTTCCATCTTTGTTCTGTTGTGCTTGTTTAGGAGTTTTCATTATCATCATTGTATTTTTTTTCATTGTGATATGCCATCTTATTTTTTTATTAGCATACAGTAGTTGTACAAGGGGGATTTCATTGTGACATCGCCACATGGGTATACAATAGATCCAAAGCAACCGCACTCCCTTTTCACTCTCCTTTCTTAATTTCCGTAGGCGTTATTGTTGTATTTTCATGCATTCAAATAAACTACGTCCATCACATTCATCTTTATTCACCACGCCCTTCATTATCCCTTTCCTTTTCCGCTGGTGTCCATTTCCCATTCTGAGCCTATTTTACTTTATTGTCACTTTTTTTTAAGCGTATATTAACTTCACAAAGAGCTTTCACCATGACATTTCAGACATGCATATATTACGTTTTGCTCAGAATAACCCTCTTGCTTTCTCTTCACAGCTTTCATGGGAGTTCCTCATACCATTTTTGTATGCAGTCCACGTGTATTTTGAAATTATTTACCTCCATCTTTCCTTCTCCTTCTCTCCTTCCCCTCATCCTCCTACATAGTCCCTTAGTTCATTATTATCATTACATATCTAGTTTTACTATTTATCTACATGTATACTACATATTATAATATATTTTAGCCGGTGCCAGTGGCTCATACCTGTAATCCTAGCTACCCAGGAGGCTGGCTTAGGATCAAGGTTCAAAGCCAGCCTGGGCAGGAAAGTCTATGAGATTCTTTTTTTTGGGGGGGGGAGGTCCAGTCATGGGGCCTGAACTCTGGGCCTGGGCACAGTCCCTCAGCTCTTCAGCTCAAAGCTAGCACTCTACCACTTGAGCCACAGTGCCACTTCTGGCTTTTTTTTTTTTTTTTTCTTATGTGGTGCTGAGGAATCGAACCCAGGGCCTCAGGCATGCAAGGCAAGCGCTCTACCACTGAGCCACCTTCCCAGCCCTCTATGAGATTCTTATTGCCAATAAACCACTAGAAAACTGGAAGTGGTGCTGTGGCTCAAGAGGTAGTGTGCTTGCCTTGAGCTGAAGAGCTGAGGGATAGTGCCCAAGCCCAGAGTTCAAGCCCCATGACCAACAAAAACAAACAAAAAAACCCTATAATATATTTTATTGCATCAATACATGTGTCTATTTGTAGATATTTTACTAGACATACTAAGTATAAAGTACACATGTAAACTATATTACATATATGCATGTATGTAAAATAGAATATATAACAATTGTAAAAGTGGAGCATATAGTAAATATATATATACATGCATATTCAGTACTTTCTGTTAACGTGTGTGAAGAGCCAATTGGACTGAAGTTCTGTGAAGGGAGAAGCCAACCTTACTTTATTTAGGATGTGAAGGCTATGTGTCCAGAGGGTTCTGGAGGGAGTCATCAGCACAACAGGGTTAAAACCATTGTAGGAATGGGAGCCACAGAAGGCTTTAGGCTAGGAGCATGGTGCTCTGCCAGTGAGCTCATATATTCCTGAATTGTTTTCTAGACTTTCCCTTCACATTATCATTTTCTTTTTTTTCTATCTGTTTTTCCTTTTTTTTTTTTTTGCATGTCATGGGACTTGAACTCAGGGCCTGGGTGCTGTCCCTGAGCTTTTCTGCTCAAGGCTAGAGATCTACTACTTTGATCCACAGAGCCACTTCTGGTTTTCTGGTGGTTAACTGGAGATGAATCTTATGACCTTTCCTCTCCTGGCTTCAAACCGTGATCCTCAGATCTCAGCCTCTTGAGTAGCTAAGAATTACAGGTGTGAGCCACTGGCACCCAGCTTATTTTTTCTTTATTTTATTAACATATATTAGTTGTACAAGGAAGGGTTTCATTGTGACATGTTTACACAACTCACTGTATAGTGAAGCACAGCCAACTTTGTTCCCCTCTACCGCTCTCCCCCATTTTATTCCCTCTTGTTATTTAATGATTTACTTTTATTACCCCCCCCCCATCTTGGAGCTCAAATTCTAGGCCTTGGCACTGTCCCTGAGCAACTTTTTGCTCAAGGCTAGCACTCTATCACTTGAGCCACAGCATCACTTCTGACTTTTTCTGTGATTAATTGGGTAAGAGTCTCACAAACTTTCCTGCCTGGGCTGGCTTTGAACCACAGCCCTCAGATCTCAGCCTCCTAAGTAGCTAGGATTACAGGTATGAACCATCAGTACCCAGCCTATTTTTATTATCTTTAAGGAATTATAGTGTTATCTTTTAGTAATTGTGTGCAGGGTTTCACTCAACATGTCAGCTATGTGTACAATGTGTCCTGATCCAGGTCATCCTTCCAGCATTTCTCATCTCTTCCAAACCATGCCCTCTCACTTTCCCTTCTTAAAGCAATCTCAACAGGTTTCAATGTTCTGTTTTCATAAACTTCTTACAAGCATTCTAAACTTTACTTCTGATTTTTTTCTACTCCAGCCTGAGTGGGAACATGTCTTTTATTTTTTTTTTTTTTTGTCCATCATGGGGTTTGAACTCTGGGCCTAGGTACTTTCCCTGTGCTCTTCAGCTCAAGGCAAGTGCTCTACTGCTTGAGCCACAGCGCCACTTTCAGTTTTCTAGTGGTTTATTGGAGATAAGAGTCTCACGGACTTTCCTGCCAGGGCTGGTTTTGAATCTTGATCCTCAGATCTCAGCCTCCTGAGTAGCTAGGATTACAGGCGTGAGCCACCAGCACCCAGCAACTTGTCCATATTTTGCCATCTCTCTTTGGGTTTGGGTTGCTATGACAAAGCACCAAAGAGTAAGTAGCTTACAAAGAACAGATATTTATTTCTCACAGTCCTGGAGTTAGGAGGCTTGAGATCAGAGTGCCAGCTGGGTTTGGTGAGGACCCTCTTCTTTTCAGGTTACAGATGACAGGTGATTTCTCCTGTTGTTACATGTGAGGAAGAAGTCTGTGAGAGGGCTCTGGAGTCTCTTTTAGATAAGAAACTAACTTTTTTATCTAAGAGACTAAACCTTTTTCATGAGGTTCCATGCCCATGACCTCATGACCTCCCAAGGGCCCCACCCCCGATGTCATCACATTGGGGACTAGGGTCTTAACCTGTGGATTTCAGGGCAGAGACATAGTTAACTGGTCCTTCACCCCATCTCAGTGAATAGTATCCACCCATTGCTCAAGCCTGACACTTAGGCATCTTCTTTCTATAACCATCAATCCACAGTTAGTCCTAGAGCTTTCATCTCTAGCGTGTCATCCTCTTTTCTCTACTAAATTATTGTATCTGTCTCTTGGATCACTTTGCAGTCTCTCACTAGTCTCCTTTTTTTTTTTTTTTTTTTTGGTCCAGTCGTGGATCCTGAACTCTGGGCCTGGGTGCTGTCCCTCAGCTCTTCAGCTCAAGGCTAGCACTCTACCACTTGAGCCACAGCGCCACTTCCGGCTTTTTTCTTTTTGCTTATGTGGTGCTGAGGAATGGAACCCAGGGCCTCATGCATGCAAGGCAAGCGCTCTACCACTGAGCCACCTTCCCAGCCCCTCTCACTAGTCTCCTTGAGTTGCTCCTGCCCCTCCCCAACCTCTCTCGGACTTGACAGACAGAATGCTCCTGTCTAGACACAAACCTCAATGGCCTGAACTCTGTGTTGACTCTGACAAAATAGAAGATACTTTCTCCGAACAGGTGAATATCTAACTGTTGCAAAAATTGCCAGCAAGCCAAGGGCCTATAATCCTAGCTAGGCTGGGATCTGAGGATCACAGTTTGAAGCCAGCCCAGGCAGCAAAATCTGTGAGACTCTGACCTCCAATTAACTACCAAAATGACAGAAGAGCTGTGGCTCAAGTGGTGAAGCACCAGCCTTGAGAAAAAAAGTTAAGGGACCGTGCTCAGGCCCACTACCAGTACAAATAAAATAAAATAAAATAAATAAATAGTCAGCAAATAGATGCATTACTTTATTCTAATGAACTCAAATTTGAAGAATGGCCAGCAGCTGGATATAGGCTGTCTTTGTGTACTGTTTGGGAATAGGCAATTTTCTGAGCTGGGCCAAATTACTTTGGTTGCTAGGGAACAATTTAAATTTAGTGGGAAATTTGGCCCAGACCAGGATTGTGCAATTCTGTCCTCGCCCTCACTACCTCAAGCTATTTTCATTAGTGGCGGCTGCCTCCTGGCTGGCTGAGGTGGTTGGTCACATATGAGGATATACGTTGGTTATTAACATTTAGGAGGTGTAGAGGGATGTCACCAAATTCTTGTGTGAGTGCCAGGCAAGAGGCAAGACCAGACAGGGGAGACTCATAACACCTTGTGAGCTCAAGGGCAGATCCCATTTCTTGGAGGTCACCCACCCTTGATCTCTGAAAGACCCCTAAGGAAACCACCTCACTGATGACTATTGAGGGTCACTAAGACAGTAATGTGGGGGTGGCGGATAGTGAAGAAAGCAGTTCTGCAGGCCTATGTGAGTATTGCTCAAGCAAGGGCACCATGACCCTTGGCCTACTTCTGCTTTGTTGTTGCATGGTAGATAATTAGTATGTGTAGCAGCCTAGCTGACTCACAAAAGTGACTGATAAGCCCTCTCTCTCCACAGTATGGCCAGACAGGGATTTGAGCCTACTTTTAGAAGATATTAGTGAGGCCAATTTAGAGTATTCAGGCCATTTCATGAAGATACGTCTTGACAAGAGTTTCAAAAATTCCATGCAGCCAGAATTTTATTTTATTGTATCTATTTTATTAAAAAGAGAAGGGAGGTGGGTCCTGATGGCTCACACCTGTTATTCTAGCTACTCAGAAGGCTGAGGTCTGAGGATCATGGTTTGAAATCTGCCTAGGTAGAAATGTCTATGAGACTCTTTTCTCCAATTAACCAGCAAAAAAGCTGGAAGTAGAGTTGTGGTTCAAGTGGTAGAGTTCCAGTTGAGTGAAAAAGTTGAGGGACAGCACCAAGGCCCTAAGTTCAAGCCCTGGGACCAGAAAAAAGAAGAGGGAAGGAAGGAGGGAAGTCAGTCAGGCAGGCAGGTAGGCAAGAAGGAAGGAAGGAAGGAAGGAAGGAAGGAAGGAAGGAAGGAAGGAAAAATGGCTTTTACGTTTTGTTCAGGGATTCTAGATTATTATCCTAGTCAGGTACCAGTGGCTTATGCTTGTAATGACAACTATTCAGGAGGCTGAGACCTGGAGGATCATGATTAGAAGCTAGCCTGAGCAAAAAAAAATCTTGAGACTCCATCTCTACTTAATCAGCAAAATGCTGATTGTGTGGCTCAAGCAGCAGAGAATCAACTGTGAGCAACAGAGTGTAGAGAGTGCATGAACCCCTAGTACTGGTACATAGAAGAGAAGAGAAGGGGGCAGGGTAAAGAGAGAAAGAGAAGGCAAGAAAGAAGAAATATATAATGTTATATATATATATATATATATATTTGTTATATAATGTATATTTCTGGTACTAGGGATAAGATTTGTGTTACTCATTTATGTTCAGTAAAGTAGAATAACGATAACTTGAAAATCCACTAAAATCAAAAGGCAAGCTATAACTTTGCTGAATCGATGATCTGGGGTAGCAAGATGATGTCCAGATTTCTGTTAATCCCACTTCTGCCAATGCCAGTGTCTCACATGACCAGGGCAAGGGGAACAGGTTTTTCCAGGTAGAGGCATATTACAGACGCCCTTGCCTCCTTCTGCCCTCTTCCCTCCTTTGTATATTATTGCCTTTCCCTTCATTTCCACTTTCAGCCCTCCAGCACTTCCTCATTCTTCATGTGCCACCCTCAAATGGCCTTCCTTGCTAGTTGGCACCTTGATCCCATATCTCCAAACGTATGACAATCAAGTGGAGTCCAAAGTTCTTGGGCATTCAGGTCAATCGACTCCAACTCAGGTATCCAGCTTTGGTTGCTCTTCTTAGCAGCATGTTCTGATTCCAAGCCCTTCCAATGTGCCTCCTCGATTGCTCCTTCCTCATCCATTCTGTCCTCTTCTTTGCCTGTGATTGTCCTTCCACTGAACCCACAGCCTCACTACAGACTTTCCTCTGTTTTTATTCATATGATTTGTATGACATTTACCTCCCTAGTGAGATGTAAATGTTTTGAGGGTAGGAAAAGCATGTACATTTTTCTATACCCCACCAAACTTAGTACAGGTAGGAAAATACACATGCAGAAAGACAGACTGGTGAGAAATGAAGTGACACTCAGAAAAGTAGGAGAATTTGGGTTTATTTTATGCTGGCAGACCTTGACGAGCTCACTCCTGAAAATCAGGGCCTGAGAATGGGATTACCAGGTCTGAATAGGGCCTGACGGTTATAAGGGTTGTGCTAGTTGCTAATAGGTGGGTTTAAATTGGAGGTTGCTTAAGTGGGAAGAGCAGTTAGGGCAGTGCAGGAAGCTTGTGGTGGGAATCCTGCTTACAGAAGCAGATACAGCTGGTTATTTCTTGCTTAAGCTGGTCCTTTAAAAATGGATCCTGGGCTTATCTCTGGTGGAACTAATAAACTTCTATTTCCTGAGGCCCACCAGCCTATCCCTGCTATGGGTACTTTTCCTGTTCATCCCAACCCCCACCCCCAGTTTTGATGCTTTTCCAGTGAGTGGTTATGCATCAACTTTATTTACATTAGTTCTTCTTGGTCCAGGGGCCTATACTGAGTTACTAATAATTGTAGCTTAATCGACTCTATTTGCAAACTCATAAAGCAGTTGAAGAGACTGAGGGTGCAAGGACCAAACAGCAGTGCTACAAGAACCACAAGGAGGGGGCCAGCCAAAGGGTGGAGCTGGTAGATCCAACTCCAGGTGTTACTTTAGAAGCCCCAAGAGGGCTGGGAAGGTGGCTCAGTGGTACAGTGCTTGCCTTGCATGCATGAGGCCCTGGGTTCAATTCCTTAGCACCACATAAGCAAAAACAAAAAAGCCAGAAGTGGCACTGTGGTTCAAGTGGTAGAGCGCTAGCCTTGAGCTGAAGCGCTGAGGACAGCGCCCAGGCCCAGAGTTCAGGCCCATGACTGGACCCATAAATAAATAGAAGCCCCAAGAATTGGCAAATTTTTGTCACCTTTTGGCTATTCTTTTTAAGTTGCTGGACCATGTCTCTAAGTCAGTCTTGTTTGTATAAAAACAGTACTCCTGGGCTGGGAAGGTGGCTCAGTGGTAGAGCGCTTGCCTTGCATGTCTGAGGCCCTGGGTTCGATTCCTTAGCACCACATAAGCAAAAAGAAAAAAGCCGGAAGTGACGCTGTGGCTCTAGTGGTAGAGCGCTAGCCTTGAGCTGAAGAGCTGAGGGACAGCGCCCAGACCCAGAGTTCAGGCCCCACGACCGGACCCCCCCAAAAAAAAGAAAAGAAAAAAACAGTACTTCTCACTGAGGAAGAGACAGAGGCAGAGACGGAGGGTAACTCCTCTTCCCCCTTTGCTCTAGAGCTGTTCTTTGCTAGGTGCTCCAAGTAACACAGCTCTAGAGAGGCCAGTCCTCTTCTACAGTGCAGTCAGGTTTTACTAGAGCATAATACACACACACACATTTTTATTTTTTTGTCAGTCGTGGGGCTTGAACTCTGGGCCTGAGTGCTGTACCTCAGCTCTTCAGCTCAAGGCAAGCACTCTACCACTCGAGCCACAGCACCACTTGCAGTTTTCTGGTGGTTAATTGGAGATAAGAGTCTCACAGACCTTCCTGCTCAGACTGGCTTTGAACTGTGATCCTCAGATCTCAGACTCCTGAGTAGCTAGGATTAGGCATGAGCCATCAGCACCTGGCTAACACATATATTTTTATGCATTTACTCGCTCTCTTAGCTTAGTTCTCCAAAACCTCCCCAAGTGTGTTGGAGGGAAAGGGCCTTACACATCAAAGAGGACAGAAACAGTGCATGCAAGGTGAGTCTGGGAGTCTCAATTAACAGAGACCTTTTTTCCTGGCTCTCAGTTTACATCACATTTTGAGGGGTAATCTTAGGGTCAAAACATACAGTCTTATCTTTTAACTTACAGATCAAGTACCACCATTTGTTATGCTGGCATTGGGGAGTCTTTACAGAACAGAAATAGTATGAGTGGTAAACTATCATCCTGATCTGGTGGTGAATACACAGGTGAGCCATGGTGACTGCTATCAATAGTCTACTCCAAAAGGATATTTTTAAGTTTTTGCCATGCATGGATTGATCAGTCCAGGAGTGAACAAAGCAGGGCTGTTGTCTTGCTCTCTCCTCAAGCTTAGTTGCAGAGGGTCTTCCTGGTGAGCTGCTACATCCCAGGTCTTTGGCTCCTCTGGGACAGCTGCTCTCTTAACTCGTGCATGGTGGATGCACGGGTGATGGACACCTGCAACCTCGGTGAAGTCCACTTACATAGCCACAGGATGGCAGGCTGACCTGAACTGGTCAGCTGATGTTTCCCTTTCAGTTTTTCCTTCTGAGCCTTTCTGACTGCTGTTGGGACATGGGGCTGTTGAGCTCTGGTTTGGCTACTTCCTGCTGAATAGGAGCGATGAAGGGAGCCCATGATAGCTGTCAGGGGAGAGTTGGGAACTGAGGGACCTCTAAGCAGTTGTGGGGATGTTACCAAAGTTTTTCTATCCATGATCATTTGTAGTTTGAATTGATCTAGGTGAGAGATCACACAAACTTTGTTAGTAATGTAAACACACTAGGCCTAAGCATGAGGAATATGAGCAGTCATATAAGGAGGCCCCTAGCTGGCAGGAGCCAATTGGTTGGTGGGAGCCAAGACTGTTTTCATACCTCAGAGCTTAGGTGGGCCTGCAAAAAACTGCTCTCTTAACGATATGACCTGTTGGAGGACGAAATCTACTTGTTAGTAGCAGGTAAGAAGGGATAAGAAACATTGAATTATAGTTAGTTCTGCCTGTTCAAAGGTACCTGACACTGTACAGTATTGGTTAAATTTGCCACCTTTATATAATTGGCAACTATTCTATGTAAAGCATATTAAATAGGTAGGTTTCATTAGGTAGCTGATGAAGAGAACACCACTTGCTATTCAGGCAGGAAAAGAAGTTTATTTACCCAACTGCTGCCCCTGCCATGCATGGTGGAGAGGCATGGCTGAAAAGGAAGGGGTGACCTACTCCTGGGCCAGGACTTATCTAGGCCAGAGATGGGAAGAGGTGTGGCCAGGTGGGGGAAAGGTGTGGCCACACTGGATCTGGATGTGACCTCAGAGTCTGGGACCCTCTTAAGGTCAGATGGGAGGCTTGTGACCAGAGGTGGCCCAAGATGTGACCTAGCAGGAGGGGAAGGTGACTGCTTCCAGGTCTGCCAGTTACCTAGGTAACAGATACTGGGCAGAAACTTAGCCAAGAGGGAGGGAGGTAGGGTCCCTATGTAGACCTTACACTCTAGAGATGATTTAACCTAGTGTAAGCATCAATATAATAATGCCTACTACAATAGAGGTAATAGCTTTCTTTTTTATTTTTATTTTTTTGCCAGCCTTTGGGCTCGAACTCTGGGCTTGGGCTCTGTCCCTCAGCTTCTGCTCAAGGCTAGTACCCTACCACTTGAGCCACAGTGCCACTTCTGGGTTTTTTTTTTTCTGAGTACTTTATTGGAGATACGAGTCTCATGACTTTCTTGCCCAGGATGACTTTGAACCATGATCCTCAGATCTCAGCCCCCTGAGTAGTGAAGATTATAGGCATGAGCCACCAGCACCCACCTTGCAGCTTTCTTTTTAGTCCTGTGAGTCATAGTTTAGTCCTGTGAGTCATAGAGCAGTGAGAAAACTTAACAGAGTATTATTAAAGTATGTCACATAATGGGTTGAGTTAACTGGCCCACAGCCTAGACACCCCATGTACGGTTGGGGTGTAAGCAAGGCAGTACCCACACATTTAGCTTGGGAGCTACTAGTAACAAACTGAGCCATCTCTTAAAGGGAATCTAGAAAAGTAAAGTGCTTAGCTGGGCACTGGTGGCTCACGCCTGTAATCCTAGCTACTCTGGAGGCTGAGATCTGAGGATTGAGGTTCAAAACCAGCCCAGGCAGGAAAGTCCATGAGACTCTTATCTCCAATAAACCACTAGAAAACCAGAAGTGGCACTGTGGCTCAAATCGTAAAGCACTCGCCTTGAGCTGAAGAGCGCAGGGACAGTGCCCAAGCCCAGAGTTCAAGCCCCATGACCTACCAAAAAAAAAAAGAAAAAGGAAAGTGCCCTAGCCACCAGCACCCCAATAGTAGTTTTTATTTTTTAAAAAATACTCTAGATTACAAAAAGAAGCAATTTTAAACTCTTATTATTTTTCATGTAAAATCCCTTAGATACATTGTTACCCAAATCTTAAGCCATCCTTTGAAATCTGAGTTTAATGCTATCCTTTTATTATTTTTAGCCTGTTGAGCCCAGAAAACTCTTGGTTAAAATGATCATCTTTTTTTGTGTGTGTGAAAATACCATATAGATGAGTTACAATTACATGGGCAAGATAATGAGTGCATTTCTTATCAAGCATTGTTGCCTCCTCCTTTGTTTCCCCTTCCCATCCCTTCCCATCTCCCCCCCACCTCCCCCCCACCCCCCACCCCCCCCAATGATAATCATTTTTATGCCTTAAAAATATCAGATTATTTTGAACATTTTTATAACATACTAGTGTACAAAAAGTCTTAAAATGTATTGTTTTGGATTTGAGAAATAAAAATTAGCTGTAAGTATTCTGGAATTCCAGTGGCAGATGACTTTTTTTTCTTTTTTTGTTCTAGTTTTGGGGCTTGAACTCAGGGCCTGGGTACTGACACTAAGCTTCTTTGTTCAAGGCTAGTGTTCCACCACTTTGAGCCATAGCTCAACTTCTGGCTTTTTTGATGCTTAATTGGAGTTAAGAGTCTTTTAAAGCAACTTTGTAGGGGAGCAAGGCTTTATATTAGGATATGATTTGACCTTTGAACACTCTCTCAGAAGGTCTTAACTTTCTTGTCCAGGCTGACCTCAAATCATGATCCTCAAATCTTGGCCTCCTGAATAGCTAGGCTTATAGGTGGGAGCTACCAGGGCCCAGCTCAGTTGACATATTTTTGCCCAGTGTATGATAGACCGATGCACACAAATAACACTCATAATCAAGTTCATCAATTTTATAGGTTGATTACACCATTTCCTCTAGGGGTAGGGTGAAAAAATGACACAGACTTAAAAATTAGAGATGGTGGGGCTGGGAAGGTGGCTCAGTGGTAGAGAGCTTGCCTTGCATGCATGATCCCAGCACCACATAAGCAAAAAGAAAAAAAGCCGGAAGTGGCACTGTGGCTCAAGTGGTAGAGCGCTAGCCTTGAGCTGAAGAGCTGAGGGACAGCACCCAGGCCCAGAGTTCAAGATCCATGACTAACAACAAAAAAAAAGAACCACTTTTTTTTTTTTTTTGGTCGGTTGTGGGGCTTGAACTCTGGGCCTGGGCGCTGTACCTCAGCTCTTCAGCTCAAGGCAAGCGCTCTACCACTTGAGCTACAGCGCCACTTCCGGTTTTCTGGTGGTTTATTGGAGATAGGAGTCTCACAGTCTTTCCTGCCCGGGCTGGCTTTGAACCGCGATCCTCAGATCTCAGCCTCCTGAGTAGCTAGGATTACAGGCATGAGCCACCAGCGCCCGGCAAAAAGAACCACTTTTAAGGCAAGGCCCAGTTGGTAGAATGCTAGCCAATGAGCCAAACCATCAGGTACCAAGTTCAAATTTGGGTCTCCAAAACAAAACAAAAAACATGAACTTTTAAAGCAACTTTGTAGGGGAGCAAGGCTTTATATTAGGATATGATTTGACCTTTGAACACTCTCTCAGAGGGTCTTTAAGATCTTTTGAGAATGGGTGGGGCACCCTTACAGAATTCCTTACCTCAGGTAGGGGAAGCTTTTACTTTTTGGGTTATAATTTGTAGTGCCCTACCCCCTTTAGAGCACATTTCCTGATCTTCTGGCAGGGTATTAAAGACCAGTTTGAACATGTCTGTGGGGAATCCCCCTGGTATCTTCCTGTATACTCAGTCACCTTGGTTGAACATCTCTGTGTACCCCTGAGAAAAATCAACAACACCCATCTGTGAGAATCCTTCAGGAACTCAGACTTCTGGGTTCCTTCTGTGAAGAGGGAATGAAAAAGAGGGCCAGTTAGGGCATGCCTTCTGTCCTCAGGCACCCCTGGGCAATAGGCCCTTTCTCAAATTCTTAATCATACAGTCTAAGACTGTGGATTTTGAAATACTCCATGGACCCACTCTTTTTTGGGCTTTTAATAGGTAGTTTGAGGTCATACACATGTCCTTCAACCTGACTACTGCCAGGCCAGCTCACATTCTGTGATTGGCTAATGAAGCAGGAGTGAAGCCAGTGCTGACGCGAGAGAGAAAGGGCAAACAAAGGATTGGGTAGGTCCAGTGGGTGTTGGGAGGGCCAGGGAGGGGCTCTCCATTAGAAAACTTTGTGTGAGCTTTGGTTGGCTCATGGTCTTTGGGCTTCTTTGTCTGGGTCATGAAAACTCTGCTCTGTCTATTTTTGTAGGTGCAGAATCAGAACTCGGGGCGGGGGGGGGGGTAGGGGCAGAGTCTTGGCTAACTGGAGCCAGGAACCAATATAGAGGAACTTATCTGAGGGGTTCCTATTACAACCAGACAGGTGCCCCTAACAGTAGGTAAATCTAGGGTACCTCCAGAGGGCCTGTTGACCCTGAAAGTGGGCCATTCAATTCACACAGCATGCACATTTTGGTGGGGGAAGAGAGGGGAGGAGAGATTTTGATCCCATAATCTCTTGAGAATCCCCCCCTTTTTTTTTGGTCGGTTGTGGGGCTTGAACTCTGGGCTTGGGCGCTGTCTCTGCGCTCTTCAGCTCAAGGCTAGAGCTCTATTGCTTAAGCCACAGCCCCACTTCCAGTTTTCTAGTGCTTTATTGGAGATAAGAGTCTCATGGACTTTCCTTCCCAGCTTTGAACTGCGATCCTCAAATCTCAGCCTCCTGAGTAGCTAGGATTATAGGAGTGAGCCACCAGCACCCGGCTTGAGAATCCCTTTTTGAAATTTTTAAGCATATAGTCACCCACACAGCCTCGGGCTGTAGGTTTTGAAGGACATTTACCCATAGTAGTCAAAAGTACTCCCTAGAACAAAAAAGGGTTGGGTGCCCTCCAAGTGAAGGCACTTCTGTCTTCCCTGAGCTCATCCCACACAAAAACTTGGGTGCTTCTTGCCTGATACCCTTATAAACCCCAGGCTGGTCAGAAGTCCTATTATGGGATGTGAATCACTGTTAGGCCTCATGAAGTCACCACGAAACTGCAGGTTAGGACTGACTCCGACTCAGTGAAGGAGCCTCAAACTCGAACCTAAGACGCAAGTGAATCAGGCAAATCATTCATACACACATTCACACAGAGGTTATTATAGTTTCTCTCCCCTTTGAGGTGCCCTAAATTGGTGGCCTTCTATGAAGAGAAATACAAAACCAAAGGGCTCTCACCGAAGAGGAGCCCACAAAGGGCTCTTGGTAAAGAGAAGCCCTGAACCAAAAGGCTCTTGGTGAAAAAAAAACAAAATCCCATAACCAGAGGGCTCTTAGTGAAAGAAACCCTGAGCCAACCTGGAGATCATAGTTTCACCTGGAATACTGTCAGGCTACTGGGGATCTCCAGAGGCTTTTTGATGAAGGGACTCCCTGACCCAAAGGGTTCTCAGTGAAGAGAAGCCCTGAATCTTGAGGGGGGGAGGTCTTGGTGACAAACAATTCTGAACCAGAGGGTACTTGATTAGCGAAGCATTGAACCAATCTGGAGATTACTTCTTCACCCAGAATACCTTCAGGCTACTGGGTATTCCAGAGGCCTCATTGTGAAGAGAAACCCTGCCCCAGAGCACTTGATGAAGTGAAGCCCTGGCACAAAGGGCTCTCAATGAAGAAAAGCCTTGAACCAAAGTACAATCCATGAAGAGAAATCCTGAACCAAAAGTCTCTCGGTGAAGAGAGACGTCCTAACCTAGAAAACCATTGGGTTACTAGGAGTCTCAGTAGACCTTTCAGTGAAGAGAATCTCTGAATCTTTAGGGGCTCTCTGTGAACAGAAGCCCTAGTCCAGTGGGCTCTCTATGAAGTAAAACCCTGCCCCAAAGGCATCTCGTTGAAGAAAGCCTTGAGCTAACCTGGAGATCCCATCTTCCCCCTGAATGCTGTCAGGCTAACCAGCATCTCAGGGGGCCTCTTGGGGAAGGGAAGCTCTGGATGAAGTGTATCTCTGAACCAAAGGATTCAGGGTGAAGAGAAATGCTGAGTCAAATGACTTTAAATGAAGAGAAGTCCTGAAATAACCTGGAGATTAAATCTTCACCTGGAGTACGTTTGTTCTATGGGGCACCTTGGTATGGTATTTGGTGAAAGGAAGCTCTAAGCCAACATTCTCTTGATGAACAGAAGCCCTGAACCAAAGGGTTATTGGTGAAGAGAAGCCCTGAACCTGAGGTTTTTCAGTGATGAAAAGTCCCTAGTAAACCTGGAGACTGCATCTTCACTCAGAGTACCATTGGGGTATCTCAAAATGGCTATCAGTGAAGGGACACACCGAACCAAAGCTCTCTTGTTGAAGAGAAGCCAAGAACCAGAGAGATCTAGTTGACAAGAAACCCTGAATCAAAGGGAGAAACCTTGAATCAAGAGCACTTGGTAACGATAAGTCCTGAACAATAGTACTCTAGGTGAAGAGAAGCCCTTAACTAACCTGGAGAATGCATTATCACCCAGAGTACTGTTGGTCTATGGGGGCTTCTTATGAGGGCTCTCTGTGAAGGAAAGCTCTGAACTAAAGGTCTCTTGGTAAAGAAAATTCCTGTATCACATGGCTCTCGGTGAAGAGAAGTCCTGAACCAGTGCTCTTGATGAAGAGAAGCCTTGAACCAGAGGGCTCTCATTCAAGAGAAGCCATGAGTTGGAGAGTTTTCAGTGAAAGAGAAGCCCTGAACAAACCTGGAGACATCTTCACCCAGAGTACTGTTGGAATATGGGGCATCTCCAGAGGGCTCTCAGTGAAGAGAACCCCTGAATCAACCTGGAGATCACATCTTGGCCCAGAATACCAACCATGGAGTTACTGTGAATTTTGGGAGGTGATCAAGCCCCCCCGGTGTACTGACTATCATTTTACTTTCCCTGGGGTCTTTAGTAAGTCTGGACAATGTTAAAGTATATTAGACTTTGGCAGAAAACCATACAGACATCCAGGTACAAAGAACAAAGAAAGATTTGTTACCAGTTAATGGACTGGCAAGACTCCTCACAAAAGAGGAATGAGAAGAAGTGCCGTGTATGTCTGAGGTGACCTATATAACCTACTGAGGGTAGGAGTGGCTAGAAGGGGCTAGGAGGCAGAGACCCCAGGGTGGATGTGTGGACCAGGGGCTTCATCATGACGGACTAGGATTTGTGGCTGCTGCCCAAGTAGTAGATAAGGGGCCCTGCAGCTGCCCAGACCTGAAAGTCGCTCTAAGGGGCTCTTGCTGCCATCTATGGTGGTAGCTTCCCCAGAGGAGTGCCAAATCAATGTAAAGAGGGGTTGGAGGCTGATTATTTACTTTACTACATGGCCTTTACTACATGGCCTACTGTTGCCTAGGAAAGGAGCATGCTAAGCTATGGAAAGGGAGCTCATTAGGCTACCAGATGAGTTGCCAGGAGAGTTAGTCCATTTCTTCCTGGAATCTGGTTGGGGTAAGGCTACTCAAGGTTGGAACTCGGGGGTGAAAGAGGACCCAGAATACTATCCTCTCCTGCTTCGGTGAAGTCCGCTGCAGGTCTGTGGCGGAAGGGGCCAGAATGGCTCCATTCTTGCTCAGGCCTCCAGAAATGTTACAGAAAATGGTGAGAAACCAGACAACTAGAAGTAAGAGAACGTGGGTTTGTTTGTTGCTGGCGAACCCAGGTAAGTTTAAGCTTGAAATTCTGGGCTGGGATGAGCAGGTTAACAGAATTTGTAAATGGCTGTGCAAGGGGTCACTTCACAAGGGCTAGTTGCTGACAGGAGGGTTTGAATTGTGAGTTACTTAAGTGAGAACACTGTTAGGGCAGTGCAGGAAGCTTGTGGCAGGAAGCCTGTTGACAGAAACAGAAACAGCTGGCTATCTCTTGCTCAAGTGAAGTCTTTGAAATAGATTCTGGACTTATCTCCAATGCAACTAGGAAATTTCTATTTCTTGAGGCCCGCTGAGGCCTAGACCTGCTATGGATATTTTTCCTGCTCAGACACACATACATAGATACACATTTACTTGCATACACATGTATGTGTGCAAGAAAGAGAGAATTTTATTGTGATGGTAGGAATTGAACACAGTGATTTAACATCCTAAACACTTTTACTCTATGCTACATTGTCACCTCAGAATAAATTTGGAAGTAGTACCAGGGTTTAAACTCAGTATCTATCACTTGCTTTGTGTGCTGGCACCACACCTCCATCCTAGCTGTGAGTGTGTGTGTGTGTGTGTGTGTGTGTGTATGTGTGTAAGGGGAGTTGAGCTCAGGGCCTCTTTTTCTAGCTTAGTGTTTTGTTTTGTTTTGTTTTGGTCGGTCATGGGGCTCGAACTCTGAGCTTGGGCACTGTCCCTGCACTCTTCAGCTCAAGGGGAGTGCTCTACCACTTGAGCCACAG
>NW_012267322.1:783128-786956 GCF_000151885.1 Dipodomys ordii | reverse complement strand
TGGTAGAGCACTAGCCTTGAGCTGAAGAGCTGAGGGACAGCGCCCAGGCCCAGAGTTCAGGCCCCACGACCGGACCCCCCCCCCAAAAAAAAGAACTTACCATCAAACTTCCAACCTCTGGAACCTGGGTTCTACAGAGCTGATCAATCTTGGTTCCTTAGCATGTGAAGTCCATAGCATGTATTGTCATTCAAGGGTAGCTGTTTTGCCTCTAGTTCCTGTCACAGTTGGCTTGTTGGCGTCTGACTTTTGTGACCTCTTCAGGTCTATGAAGTATGGAGAAGCACAGTGAGCATTATAGCCTGTAACAAGGCTCACAGACACTCAGAAAGAGCTCTGCAGTGCCCAAGCCAAAGCCAAGTTCAACTCATGCACATGGTCAAGCTATGGAATGGCCCGGAACACAAGACTACTGTAAAGCAAGGACCAAAACCTAAACACAGAAGAGACTCTGAAGACTTGAGGAGTGCAGCATGGCTCCAGCTGTCATTTCTTCCAAGTCAGTCAGGGTTAGGGACTTGAAAGAAATCAAGGGTGGTAGATAGGGAGGCAGACAGGAAGAAATGTACTTGGGACACAGATTTGAGTATGAAGGCTGCCTAAATGTAACAACCTTGGTAGGACAAATTCCATTCCTGAGTCTCATTTCCTCATTTATGGACTGACAAAAACAGTACACCTCTTGAACCATGAAAATAAGTATGGTAATAGAAAGTGGCTCTTTATGATAGATGTCCAACAAGTATTAATAGTCTTCCTAGAGCCTGGTCTACCCCCTTACTTTGCCTGAACACTTAGAAACAAAGGTAGAACCTATTTCTCAGCAGATACCTTCAGTTCAAAGATGGAGAAACTCAGGAAGAAGGTTTGCCCTGCCTAGCTCTCTTTTCCAACTCTGAGGCAGTCCTTTGGTCTTCCTTTCTGTGGTCCCCAGGAACCCAGTCCCTGAAATGGAAGGGAGGCTATCTGAGATCCTCCTCTAAGGAAGAGCTGGGAAATTTAACCCTGTGTAATCCATCTGTGTAGGTCCAGCCAGGGAATAGGATGGGGACAGAATTTCTGGGTATCACCAGTGTGCATTTGTATGTTTTTTATTCCAACATGGAAGCCCTTAGTGCCAGGAGTCTTTGCTTATTCTCTGAAAGCCCTAACCACAAAGTTCTGAAGGGCTGCTGGTGTGTAATATTCTGTATAATATTGTTCTTTAACACTCAGAAAACTGATAGTTCAGATCTTACATCTTTTCCAAGGAAAAACAAAATAAGACATAGAACAAAACCATAACATAGTTTTGTTTTGTTTTGTTTTTATTACAAAAAATGTGAAAGCTGTTGAATTACTTGCTTAGCAATATTCCTACCTGTCCTGACTTTTCCTTTGAGTCACAGCTCTGGACATACTCTGTTGTGGTCTTCAGGTCTTTCAATGTTTATTAGGCTGCAGAGGACTTGTAGAAATCTGACAGACCTGCTTGCACATTCCCTTTCCCAGTACCAATGTCTAGGTTCAGTGGAGAAGACTTCACTATGTGAGTATTTCATTTTGGGAGGCCAAACAATCAGTATTTGACAAAAACATCTCAAATCTGTTTCTATAGAAGTTTTATTCTACTGGATAGAGGTGAACAAGAAAAGGGTGTACCAATAATAATTAGAAGAAAACACTTAAACTAGGCAGAGGAACCTACTATTTTTTTGTTTACAAAATTATTTGGATGTCTAAGACAGGAGGATCACTACTTTCAAGTGTAAAAGAAGAGAGAGGAGGGGGAGAGGGAAGGAGAGAGCAAAAGGGAGAGGGGCATGGGGGGAAGAGGGAAACAGGAAGAGGCAGAGAGGCAGAGAGAAGGAAAAAGGAAGGAAGGAAGTATTGCTTTGAATCCAGCTAGCAAGAAAGAGGATTCATGAATTATCCACACATTTGAGCCTTTTAAAATTGTGAATTTTGGATTAATGTTATAACTCAGGTACATCGCTTAACTAGCCCATGGGAAGCCTCAGGTTCCAACCCCAACACCACACACACACACACACACACACACACACACACACACACACACACACACACACACACACACACACACACAGAGCTTATAGATGTCCTAACATTATGATGTTTGTTTTCTATTTCTAATCTGCTTTCATCCCTGTAAGGACTGTAGAAGGTCTGGACTCGAGTGACATTAAATGGGCACACTTTCCAAGGGACTTATTTAAGACAAAATTAAGATGATGGAAACTGTCACTGGAGGTATGTATGAAGGTTCTAGAAAGGCACATATGTGGCACAGCACAAACAAAAGGAACTCTTTGTACATTATCAGCCAGTCTACAATTACCTTTAGGCTCTGGAGGTAAGTCCTAGTCCATTCTCCCTACACCTTCCTTCCCTCACTTATCAATCATAGTTGTCATTTTCTGGAGGAAAAAAACTTCAGAGAAGTCACTGTGCCCAGACTAACTTTGGAACTCTGGGGGGAGAGGGGGGTGTGAAATTAGGACCTTATGTTTTTGTTTAGCTTTTTTTTTCTTCTCAAGGCTATGCTTATTGGGCGGGCACTCTACCTCTTGAGCTAAATGCCCTCAACACATTGCCTTTTTTTAATTTTTAAAATTGTTATTATAAAGGTGATGTACAGAGGGGTACAGTACATAAGTCAGACAAATCTTTTTGAAAAATGCCATCCCTTCCCGCATACTCCCCCAGTTTTTTTTAAGGCGGGCCTTGAACTTGAGGTCCCATTGCCTTGATCTCCCTAGTGCTAGAAATAGGTGTATGCCACCATGCCCCAGTGTAGAGTATTTTTTTTAATTTGATCATAAGACAATGAAAAGCCTTTAAGAATCATGTGATGGTAAATGACAAGGAAAATATACTTGGGCATGACAAATGTAGGGGACATTCACACAGAAGGTCACAAAAGTTCAATAGCTATGTGCATATGATCATATAAAATGATGCTTACCAAAATGAACTCCAAGAAATGGAAACAAGTTTTTTGTTATTTTGTTCCCCCCCCCCTCTCCTTTGTCACTGTTTTTAATTTCTGTGCCTTTTGACTTAGATGTAAGTTTATCTGTTTGGAGGAGGGCAAGAGGGAGCACAGAAATTGAGCGACAAAGGAGAACAAATGCAGCAGTGATTCTCACTAGACACTATGTTGGAAATAGGCTCTACAACTTGGGGTGAGAGGAGGTCAGGAGGGAAAATACCAGGAGAAAATGAGGGAAGAGATGACACTGTTCAAAAAGAAATGTAGAGCTGGGAAGGTGGCTCAGTGGAAGAATGCTTGCCTTGCATGCATGAGGCCTTGGGTTTGATTCCACCACATAAGCAGAAAAAGCCAGAAGTGGCGCTGTGACTCAACTGGTAGAGTGCTAGCCTTGAGCTGAAGAGCTGAGGGACAGTGCCCAGGCCTAGAATTCAGGCCCCACAACTGACCAAAAAAGAAAAGAAAGAAAGAAAGGAAGAAAGGAAGAAAGAGAAAGGTACTCATTACCTGACTTATGTAACTGTAACCCCTCTGTACATCACCTTTACAATTAAAAAAAAAAAAAAAGAGCTGAAGGCAGACTTAAGGGGAAGAGTACCTGCCTAGAAAGCTCAAGGCCTCTGAGATCAAACCCCAGTAACAAAACAAAACAAGAGAGATAAAAAGGAAAAAAATCATGTGAAATAAGGAAGAGCACAGGTAATTTGGAGGCCTTTAAAATATTCTGACAGGGGGCTGGGAAGGTGGCTCAGTGGTAGAGTGCTTGCCTTGCATGCTCAAGGCCCTGGGTTTGATTCCTCAGCACCACATAAGCAAAAAGAAAAAAGCCGGAAGTG
>NW_012267322.1:781601-783078 GCF_000151885.1 Dipodomys ordii | reverse complement strand
CTGCCTGGCCTGGCTTTGAACTACAATTCTCAAATCCTAGGATTATAGGAATGAGCGAACAGCACTCAGTTTCCATTTCTGCTTTTTGCTTGTTATCTTGGAGATGAAGTCTTAGAGATTTTTTTTTCTCTCTGGACTGGTTTTGAACTTCAACCTTCTGGATCTTATCCCCCTGAGTAGTTAGGATGTAAGTCAGGTATAAGCCATCAACACCTGTCTCTGAACACATTCTTTTTTTACAAAAATTTCTCTTTGCTCTTTTTTACCAGTACAATTACTGATACCTGCTTACCCCACTCTACCTCAAAAAGAAAAAAAAGAAGTTGTTTTTTTTAAGTTGGAGAGAAGGGACAAACATCTGAAAAATTGTTTACCAGACCCTGAATTTTTATTCTTATTTAGTACTGGGAACTTATTTTTTGGCATTATAATGGATAACATTATAGTTTTAGTATTTTAAAATACTTTTAGCCTAAAATCATTGCTAAGCATTTTTGAATGATAACAATATACTTGTATGTGGCATGGGATCAGATATCTGCCCCCGCCCATCCCCAGAAAGCTCTGTCAGGATTATGGACCAGAACCAGCAGGGAGCATTGATGACACAGATGCACAGAAAGGTAGTACCAGTAAAGAGCTTCAGAACTAGTGTTTTGTGAAGGAGTTGTGAAGCTGACAGATTCTCTGTGCTGGAAAGCTTATAAACATTGCAATAGTAGTGAGGTCCTCTGGGTGCCTCTATGCGGTGTGAGACACCGGCATTGTGGCCACTCTCTCAGCCACCGGGCCTGTGGCTCTGTGCTGGCCCTAGGTTCTGAGAGCCTGAGTGCTCTCAATTGAAGAAAACTTGGTCTGAGCATTAAGATCTATGAATGGGGACTAAAGTGTGGCTAGAGCACACCTACCTAGTAAGCACAAGGCCCTCAATTAAAACCTCATTACTGTGGCCTGCTGGGGAGAGGATTTCTGTTTCCACACTACATACATGTATACTATTACTATATATATATAGATAGATAGATAGATAGATAGATACATACATATATATGTATATATATATATAGTTCATTGACTTCATAAATAAAGAGATTCTTAAGCCAGGTGCTTGTGCCTCACACCTGTAATCCTAGCTACTTCAGAGGCTGAGATCTGAGGATTGTGGTTCTAAGCTGGCCCAGACTGGGAAGTCTATGAGACTCTTATCTCCAATCAACCACCAAACAACTGGAATTAGAGCTGTGGGTCAAGTGATAGAGCACTATCCTTGAGTAAAAAGAAGCTCAGGGGGCTGGAAAGGTGGCTCAGTGATAGAATGCTTGCCTTACATGCATGAGGCCCTGGGTTCGATTCCTTGGTACCACATAAGCAGAAAAAGCTAGAAGTGGCGCTGTGGCTCAAGTGGTAGAGCGCTAGCCTTGAGCTGAAGAGCTGAAGGCCAGTGCCCAGGCCCAGAGTTCAAGATCCACGACCAACA
>NW_012267322.1:771233-781551 GCF_000151885.1 Dipodomys ordii | reverse complement strand
GGGAAGGTGGCTCAGTGGTAGAGTGCTTGCCTTGCATGCATGAGGCCCTGGGTTCGATTCCTCAGCACCACATAAGCAAAAAAGAAAAAAAGCCGAAAGTGGTACTGTGGCTCAGGTGGTAGAGCATTAGCCTTGAGCTGAAGAGCTGAGGGGCAGTGCCCAGGCCCAGAGTTCAGGCCCCACGACCGGACCCAAGGAAAAAAAACCAAAACAAACAAAAAAAACCCTCCAGTGTGCTGGGGTTAGCTCAGTAATACAGCAAGCACTTGCCTAGCATGTACCAGGCCTTGAATTCAATCAGCATAAGACACAGATAATATAGTATATTCCTATCTTGTTCTTTCTCTTTGACCCTACTCTCTGCAGTAGTTTGCTGCTATCTCCATGACTGTGTTTCATTAAAGGGATTTGCCATTTATCTCACTTAAAATGAAACTTCTTTGAGATCTGGTTCTTTATCTCACTCAGAACCCTACAGCAACTGGCACACAATAAGTTGTGTTTCTTGCTATTGAAAATGAGCTTCACAGCTGGGCGCTGGTGGCTCACGCCTGTAATCCTAGCTACTCAGGAGGCTGAGATCTGAGGATCGTGGTTCAAAGCCAGCCCGGGCAGGAAAGACCGTGAGACTCCTATCTCAATAAACCACCAGAAAACCGGAAGTGGCGCTGTAGCTCAAGTGGTAGAGCGCTCGCCTTGAGCTGAAGAGCTGAGGGACAGCGCCCAGGCCCAGAGTTCAAGCCCCACGACCGACAAAAAAAAAAAAAAATGAGCTTCACTGTAATTGACATATGGAAGGGGAAGAGATCAGCTAGTGGGAATTATGGGAAATGGAGTAGGCCTGGAAGGAGGTGGTGGGAGGCTGTAAGAGGAGGCCACACCTGGAAGGCACAGCTGGAGGACACCCCATTGTCTTCAAGATAATGATTGGCCCATCCAGCTTCCTCTGACCTCCCAAGGGTGCAGGTCTGAATAGAGAGAAAAGTAGGTCTTCCTGACACCTCTGCTGCACAGGAGAGACTAAGCAAAGACTACAGTGGAATTCAACCTCAGATCCTCTGGCCTCAGGAGAGCACAGTCCTGAGAAAGGGTTGGCGATTACATATCATGCCCCAGTTCTACCAAGTGAATCAGGCGCTGATGCAATTGGCAGTGAGCCTGAATCACGCGCCCCATCTCGCAGGTTCTCTACAGAGGAGCTTTGTCATTTCTCAAAGGGAATCACTGCTGTTTCTCTTCCAGGCTCAAAGTGGCCTCCCTGTCTCATCTAAGCCCTGAGGAGATGGCCGTTTTTCACAGCTCTGATTACTGGGTTTCATTAGGTAAGGACAACGGATTAAGCAACAGCAGTCCCAATAACCTTCCTGGGACAGACACTGTTTTTCAAAGCCAGCGGAAGCCTTGCCAAATTAAAGGATGTCAGAATGAGATACTATGAATATCACTTTCTTTCTCTCTGGCATTGGAAAGGATTAATTAAATGCTTGTGAAGTGCTATGAAAATTTAAGTTGGTAAGAATTATTGTTCTGGGTAATAGGGTAAAAAATAGTATTCTTGGCTCATTAAAGTTGTAATGTTGTAAGCTGGAGCACAGTTGTCTTTGAGATATCTTTGAGAGCTACATTTTTATTAAGAGAAAGAATGAAAAAGAAATGTGTCAGTACTGGGAATCAAGTGGGTTAATCAATGTTTCTCTTGACTAAGAATATGACCTAGAATATGCAATTTCTCTCTGACCCCCAAAAAGACAGTTACTGAAAGAATCAGTTCCTTAAATGTGTATGGATAGCTGGATGCCAGTGGCTCATTCTTGTAATGCTAAGGGTGAGATCTGAGTATCAAGGTTCAAATCCAGTACAGGAGGAAAATCCAAGAGACTCTTTTCTTCAATTAACCACCAAAAAAAAAAAAAGGAAGTGGAACTGTGGCTCAGTTGACAGAGGATCAGCCATGAGTGAAAAAAGCTAAAGGCCAGCACTAGGCCGGTACTGGCATGTGTGTCTGCACATATCCATGTGCACGCATACACACACAAATGTATAGGGATAGATTCATTAATATATTAGCAGACAGACCTTTGCTTTCTGATTCTAGAATCAAAGGACTGAGTTACTGAGATGGTAAACAATAAGCATAGAATTCAGTGAACTTTGGTGGCCTTCTCTGTCTTAATAAAATTAAAAGATAGCTGGAGATATGGCTCAAATGATAGGGCGCCTGTCTACCAAATAGGAAGCCCTGAGTTGAAACCCATATTGCCAAACAAAATGAGATGAAGCAGACAGCCTGCTGCTTTCTCTTTGGTGGCAGATTTGCTCAGAGACATTTTACTTTGATTCCAGATGTTCTGTGTTATTTGAAAGAGCACCATCCACATCTGTCTGTACTAGTTTCCTATTGCCAATTTGACAAATTACCACAAATTTAGTGGGTTAAAATAACACGAATGTATTACTAATAGTTCTAAAAGTCAGAAGTCTAAAATAGTCATACTGGCTGAATTCTCTGCATGCTGTCTCCTTGCCTTTTTAGACTTCTAGGAGTTGTCTGCATTCCTAGACTCATAGCCAACTTTCTGTTTCTCTCAAACCTCTGCTGCTATCTCTGACTCTACCTTCTTGCCTCTTGCCCTTTTAAAGACCTTCTTGATTACATTGGGCCCCATTAAGAGTCCAGAATGCTTTCCAGCTCTCAAGATCTTTTACTTTAGCCAGACATCATGTTGTATACCTATAATCCCTACCCTTGGGAGGCAGAGGCAAGATCATCAAGAGTTTGAGGCTGGTCTGGGCTAAATCTATATAGTCACATTGGCAATATTCTTTTTGCTATGTAAGGTAACAATGTTGTCACAGGTTCTAAGGATTAGGTTGTAGACTTTTGGGGAGGACATTATCCTTTCCATTGTGGTCTCTGTCTTACCAGACCCCCTGTTTTTCTTTTTTCCCCCTGCCCTGCTCAAGCCAAGCCCTGTTCCAAATGCCTTATAGATATTAACTCATTCAATCTCCATAGCCAGAATAGAAGAGAGAGCTGCTATTATAGCTGAGGAAACCTAGACAGAAAAGGTTAACTTACTTGCTTGGTTCACTAATTACACACTTAAGACTAGAATAAATGCGTTCCTAGCCTGTAGATGTATTCAAAGATCACACAGATTTTGTCCTTGAAGACTTTTTATAATCATTATTTTTAATTATTAAAGTAACACAATATGGTGTCTCTGTGCTTGTGCTGCTGGGGCCAGCAGGTATAGCCAGGACATATAGAAGGACACCAGTAAGTTCATGTTATGTACCAACATCCATCTAGGTGAGTGTTGCCAAAGTTAATTAGGTCACAGGCAGTTTCAACAGCCATTTGCAGGATGGGTAAATTAGATGGTCTGTTCTCCAACTAGCTAATTGATTATAGGGTTTAAAAGAACTTCTGATCAGAGGAAATTGTGTATGTGGAATATTTATCACAAATATGTGAGAAATCAAAAATCAAAAAAAATAACCAGTGTTGTCTTCCCCAGATACCTGGCATCTGTGGGAAATTATTTCCTAAGAGCCTCTGCAGATACCACAATGTGCAGTTGCTCAATGTAATTTGTTTGCTTGCTTGTTCTAGCAGTGCTGGGGATGGGACCTGGGCCTGAGGCTTGCTACCACTGACTTATACGCCTGTGTACTTTACATCATCTGTGGGTGACGTCAGCTCCCAAACACAAGGTAAATATGTATATAGCTATAATGCACAGCATTGTTTAAGAGACAGTGGCAAGAAGGGGAACTACAGTTCATTGAAAACACAATATAGTAACCAACTCAAGGATATGTGGTTAAAAATGATTTGATGAATTTTCCCCTTTCCTCCAGCCTTCACCTAGACCTCCTCTACCGCCTCTCACAGCCTGAAGCACTAATGACCTTACTAAGCATTTAGGATCTAGTGTGACCTGTGCTCAACACCCTAACCTAAATTTTATACTTTAAGTTTTGGGTGCCAGCTTGAACTCAGGGCCTAACTGCTGTCTCTTAGCTTTGTTGCCCAAGGCCTACCATTTAAGCTACAGCTCCACTTTTGGCTTTTTGGTGGTTAATCAGATGTAAGAGTCTCATAGACTTTCTTGCCCCAGCTGGTTTCTAAATGCAATCTAAGCCAGATTTTAGCCTTCTGAGTAGCTAGGATTATATGTGTGAGCTACCAGTGCCCAGCTTGTTATGCTCAATTTTTATTTTTTGTGCTGGCCCTGGGGCTTGAACTCAGGACCTGGGCACTGTTCCTGCACTTATTTGGTCAAGATTAGTGCTCAACCATTTGAGCCACAGCTCTTCTTTTAGCATTTTTTGGTGCTTAACTGGAGATAAGGGTGTCACAGACTTTCCTGCCTAGGTGGCTTTGAGCCTTGATCCTCAATCTCAATCTCCTGACTAGCTAGGATTATAAGCATGAGCCTTTGGCATTCTAGGTGTGCCCTTCTTTTTAAATTAACAAAGATGGAGGTAGTTTTCCAGTAGTGTGTGTGTGTGTGTGTGTGTGTGTGTGTGTGTGCACGCACACATGCGCCAGACCTGGGACTTGAACTGAGGGTCTGGGCACTGTTCCTAATCATGCAGTTCAGTTGATTCAAGACTGACAATTTGTCTTAGAACAAGGGAAGCTGAAGCAGGAGGATGGTGAATTTGAGGCCAACCTTAAATTCTTGAGACTCTGCCTCAGAAAATGACAAAAATAGCCGGGTGCCTACTCAGGAGGCTGAGATCTGAAGATCGTGGTTCAAAGCTAGCCTGGGCAGGAAAAACCGTGAAACTCTTATCTCCAGTAAACTACCAGAAAAACCAGAAGTGGCACTGTGGCTCAAGTGGTAGAGCGCTAGCCTTGAGCTGAAGAGCGAAGGGACAGCGCTCAGGCCCAGAGTTCAAGCCTCCTGACTGACCTACCCCAACAAGTCACCCAAATGATTAAAATAATAAAACTGTAGGTAATTTTCTAACTTTTTACAAAATGTGGTGCCTAGCACAGCGTCCTTTTCCCTGAAGATACATAATGGTGTGGAAGAAAAAACGACAGTTATGGCGTAGTGCATGTCCTGATCTGCTGGGCTTTGGGAAACTTCTCTATAGCTAGTTCTGCCAGTACTAGGATTTGAACTCAGAGGTTCTCACATTATCACTTGGCTCTTCTGTGAAAGGCTGGCTCTCTATCACTTGAGCAACAGCTTCATTTCCTTTGCTACTAGTTGTAATTTTATTCTTAAATACTTGTGTTGAGCTAGGTGCCAGTGGCTCATGCTTGTAATACTACCTAGTCAGTGTAAAGTCCATCCTGGGGTGCAGACTCCTCCTCCTCTTGGTTAAGTCTCCACTCAGTACCTCTGTCACCCAGGTAACTGGCACACTGTAGGCAGTCACCTCCTCCCCCCTGAGGTCACATCCACATCTGGTGTGGCCACACCTTCTCCAGTCCCTGGCCTTGGTAAGTCATGGCCTGGCTGTGGTTTGACCTTTTTGATCCCTGCTGAGTGGGCTTTCAATCTTTCCTTTGTCTGAATACCACATGCTGCTCTCTCTTTCCTCGGCTGCCAATTTAATTTACCTAACAGTCAGGAGGCTGAGATCTGAGAACATGTAGGTAGTTCAAAGCTAGCCCAGGCAGAAAAGTCATGAGACTCTTGTATCCAATTAATCACCAAAAAACTGGAAATAGATCTGTGGCTAAAGTGGCAGAGTGCAAAAAAACTCAGGGTCCTGAAGGGATACAGCCCAGGCCCTGAGTTCAAGCCCCAGGAGGGGGAGAGCACGCTTGTGTCTAATCTCTAACTTATCCACCAAGCTTGAAAGAATTTGTTTTGGATGCGGTTTAATGCTCTTACCAACCCCCGACAGTGTGAATGACCAGCTACAGGTATGTCTGTCTGATAGAGAAAACATCGCTTCTACTCTACTTTAAGCAAATCTGCTTTAGACACCCTCTGGAGTTGCTTTCCTTCACAAAGTTGATAGGAATCTGGGAGGGAGGAGCACTTCTCAGTTTCAGGCCTAGAAAGGCTCAGTATCTGGCTAGTAACCTTGCTAAATTCTGAAGGGTATCTAGAGCTGTCCATCTAAAATGAAGGATAAATGGGTATTCACAATTTCACATAAAAGGAGACAAACATCTATGATTGCTTGGAGAGAAGAATGACCTTCTGATATCCCAACAGATGGATTTGATCTTGAGAACTGGTCTGTTGTAAAGAGTGGTATGACATGAAGATAATTGGGAGATATTTCATAAAGTCTTGATTGGGTTGGCCAACTTGACAGAATGGATTACTCTATTTATTTATATGACATATAGGCATATATTATTTTTTGGCAGTACTGGAGCTTGAACTCAGAGCCTGGGCACTGTCCCTTAGTTTTTTCTCAAGGCTGGCACACTACCTCCTGAGCCACAGCTCAGTTAAAGAGTCTCGAGCTGGGAATGTGGCTTAGTGATACAGTGCTTACCTAGCATGCATGCATGCATAAAGTGTTCAATTTCTCAGTACCACATAAACAGAAAAGGCTGGAAGTAGTGCTATGGCTCAAGTGGTAGCATGCTAGTCTTGAGCAAAAGCAGCTCAGGGACAGTGCCCAGGCCTAGAGTTCAAGCCCTGGAACTGGCAAAAGAGAAAAAGAAAAAGATAAAGGGCTCATGGACTATCCTGCTTGGACTGGCTTCAAACTTTGATCCTCAGATCTGTGCCTCCTGAGTAGCTAAGATTACAGTCCTGAACCACGGACATAGGGACAGTCAGCCTGTGTGTCTTGGACATCTGGAATGCATTCATTATTCATGAAGTAAGACAGTGAATCAATAGGGGCTTGATAGAGACATTTTAGAAATGAGCTTTCCAAACTTTTAGGACTTGAAGAGTCCCACACAGAAAGCTGCTAATTAGAGGAACAGCAAGACTGGGGTGGCAGGGTTTGTGCTTTGGGAAAGGGGCACTGATAACTGCCTGGAGGGACAGGCGGACCCACGCTGAGTGAGGTTAGGTTCCCTCCTTCAACTTAGACCTCAACTTCTGGGAAATAATTGGAAAGTTACTGTAGCATTCATTGTATTGTGTTGGAGGAATGATATGAGGCTTAGAATTTTGTGTATTTATGTAATTTGAATTTATGTTTCTTTTTGTAAAGGAGTTGAACTCAGTGCCTGGAGCTCACTCAGCTTGATTGATCTGCTTGTGTTCAACTTGTGTTTTTTTGGTGACATTACTGAGACTTGAACTCAGGGCCTGTTACTCTCACTTAGCTTTTTTTTTTTTTTCCTTCTTCTTCTTCTTCATTGGGCTTGAACTCTGGGCCTGGGAGCTGTCCCTCAGCTCTTCAGCTCTAGGCAAGGGCTCTACCACTTGAGCCACAGTGCCACTTTTGGTTTTCTGGTGGTTAATTAGAGAGAAGAGTCTCACAGACTTTCCTGCCCAGGCTGGCTTTGAACTGTGATCCTCAGATTTTAGCCTCCTGAGTAGCTAGGATTACAGGCATGAGCCACCAGTTCTGGAAAAGTTGGCTTTTTTTGGCTAAAGGCTGGTGTCCTACAACTTGAGTCTTACCTCCACTTCCAGCTTTTTTGCTGGCTAATTGGAGCTAAGAGTATCCCAGATTTGTTTTCCCTGTCTGGCTTTGAACTTTGATCCTCAGATCTTAGCCTCCAGAGCAGCTAGGATTACAAGTATGAGCCACTAGTACCTAGCAGCATTCTTCTCAGACTGGAGCCTTACATTTTGCTGGTTATTTTGAAGACAGAATTTCTTAGATTTTTCTGCCCCCAGAGGGCTCTGAGCCTTGATCCTTTAGATTTCAATCTCTTTAGTAGCTAGGATTACTGGCATGAACCACCAGCACAGGATTGATTTTTTTTTTTTTGTCGGTTGTGGGGCTTGAACTCTGGGCCTGGGGGCTATCCCTCAGCTCTTCAGCTCAAGGCAAGCACTCTACCACTTGAGCCACAGCACCACTTCTGGTTTTCTGAGTGGTTTATTGGAGATAAGAGTCTCATGGACTTTCCTGCCCAGGTTGGCTTTGAATCTCGATCCTCAGATCTCAGCCTCCTGAGTAACTAGGATTACAGGCATGAGCCATGGACCTCTGCTTGAATATTTTTTCTGTTAGCTTACTTTAGTTTATAGAGGGTAGGGTGGAATATTTCATTGTTACATTTCCACATGTTTAAGTATATTCTGATAAGTCTCACCTCCTCTATTACTTCCCCAAATTAATACTTTTCTTTTCTTTTTGTTTTTGCTGGTTCTGGGGCTTGAACTCAGGGCCTGAGTGTTGTCCCTGATCCCGTTTTGCTCAAGACTAACATTCTACCACTTGAGTCATAGCACCACTTCTGGCTTTTTTTTGAGTAGTTTGTAGACATGAGTCTCATGGGTTTTTTATGCCCACGCTGGCTTTGAACCAAGATCCTCCGATCTCAGCCCTCTGAGTAGCTAGGATTACAAGCATAAGCCACCAGCACCTGGCCTTAATATTTCTTAAAGTCTTTCTGGGTGTAGTGGTACACACCCATATTATCAGCACTGGGGAGGCTGAGATAGGAGGATGGGAAGTTCAAGGCCAGCTATAGAGCTGGGCTACTGAGATTCTATCTCAAAAAACAAAAACAAACAAGCATTTTGGTGTGTCCCCCAGACAGGCTAGATAAATGTGTCCAGCACTCTTAATTTATGGAGTGGTATAAACATCTGAGAATGTGGGTGAAGGATGAAGGGAGGCTATGTGCCTAGCAGTTTTTCTAGGGAATACATGGTGTTATTTTAATGTTGGAAACATTGTTAAAAGTCATGGGCCAATACAAAGCACTTTATTTATTCCACTTGCTCCTACCACAGAAGAAAGTGCTGTTTTTGAGATGACTGTGAGTTGTTGTCTGAGCTTGAGCTGTCTCAAATATCAAGTTAATATGAATCCCATACAAAACCTCCAACTAAAGATCTGACCATTGGACTTATTTCACTCCTAAAAGGAAAGGAAAGTCATTGCTGCTCCAGGGGCCATTACTTCTGTCAGACCAGCATTTTATGTCACATTAGAGGTGAACTGCCTTTTGATTAGTTCTGGGAGGAAGACTTCCCTACCCCATGTGCTTCAAAGTATTAATCATTCATCCCTAAATTCCATCTATTTAGAGCATTATTTTACCAGTTACAAAATGCTTTTCTGGCTGACCATGTAGCTCAACTCAGTGTTTATCTAGCACTCATCCCTACCACTACTACTAAATAATAATAGTAATACTACTATTACTACTACTATTAATAACAACAACAACAACAAAAAGCCGGGCACCAGTGGCTCACACCTGTAATCCTAGCTACTCAGGAGGCTGAGATCTGAGGATTGCAGTTCAAAGCCAGCCTGGGCAGGAAAGTCTGTGAGACTCTTATCTCCAATAAACCACCGGAAAACCTGAAGTGGTGCTATGGCTCAAGTGGTAGAGTGCTTGCCTTGAGCTGAGGAGCTGAGGGACAGCGACCAAGCCAAGAGTTCAAGCCTTACAACCAATACTAATACGAATAACAATAACAACAACAACAAATACTAGGCACTGATGGTGCGCACCTATGATTGCAGCTACTCAAGAGGCTGAAATTTGAAGCCAGACTGGAAACAAAATTCCACAATATTCCATCTTCAAATTAACCAGTAAAAAGATTGGCTTCAGGTGTGGCTCAAGTGGTAGAACAAGCAAGCAGAGTAGTACAAGGCCCTGAGGTCAAGTCCCAGTAAATACTGTTCTGTAGATTAGCTGTCAGATAACCACTGCTGCCTTTCTAACATCTCTCCCAAATTGGCTGTTTTCCTTCACATGGAAGGTACATTGTTACAGTGACTGTCATCTTTTGCATATGTTTTTCATTCAGGATCAGCCAGATGAGATTAAACCCCTTCTAAATTTCACTGAAAATGGTTGAGATGAGGACAATCAGATGAAATTAGCTTTGTATAAAAAGGAGTGGGAAGAGGACAGAGAAATAGTTCACTTCTCTTGAGGAGAGCAGGCATAGACCCAGCCAAGTTGAAGATTCCAGAACAGAAACTGTTCCAAGGTGACTGACATAGTGGATCCATCTATTGTGGCCACCCCTATGGATTCAGAGAATCCATTAGTTTACCAGGTAACCTCCCAGCTGTTAGCAGAGGGCAGAGAGATCTACTTTTCTTTTTTTTAAAAAATAATTTTTTTGTGAAAATACTGTACATAGGGGTTACAATTACATGAGCAAGGTAATGAGTACATTTCTTATCAAGCATTGTTGCCTCCTCCTTTGTTTTTCCCCTACCATCCCTT
>NW_012267322.1:766470-770978 GCF_000151885.1 Dipodomys ordii | reverse complement strand
TACTTCACTTAATATAATTTTTTCCAAGTCTTTCCATTTCCTAACAAATGGGGCAATGTCATTCTTTCTGATGGAGGCATAGAATTCCATTGTGTATAGATACCACATTTTCTTGATCCATTCATCTACTGAGGTGCATCTGGGGTGGTTCCATATCTTAGCTATGGTAAGTCAGGCTGCAATAAACATAGTTGTGCTGGTAGCTTTAGTATGGTCTTGTTTGTGAACATTTGGGTAAATGCCCAAAAGTGGGATTGCTGAGTCATAGGGGAGCTCTATGTGGATTCTTTTGAGGAACCTCCATACTGCTTTCCAAAGTGGTTGAAAAAGTTTATGCTCTCACCAACAATGCAGTAAGGTTCCCTTCTTTCCATACCCCCTCCAGCATCTGTTGTTATTAGAGTTCTTGATTATAGCCATTCTAACTGGGGTGAGGAGAATCTCAATGTTGTTTTGATTTGCATTTTTGTTGTTGTTGTTGATGGTCATGGGGCTTGAACTCTGGGCCTGGGCGCTGTCCCTCAGCTCTTCAGCTCAAGGCTAGCATTCTACCACTTGAGCCGCAGCGCCACTTCTGGTTTTCTGGTGGCTTATTGGAGATAAGAGTCCCATGAACTTTCTTCCCAGGCTGGCTTTGAACCAAGATCCTCAGATCTCAGCCTCCTGAGTAGCTAGGATTACAGGTGTGAGCCATCAGCGCCCGGCTGATTTGCATTTTTTTATGGCTAGAGAGGTTGACCATTTCTTCACGTGTCTATTGACCATTCTTATTTCCACTTCAGAGAAGTTGAGAGATCTATTTCACATGGTTAGAATGCTATCCGGTAGAAGGAAGTGAGAGGCAACGATTTGTCTTTGGCAACTCAAGGGTGTTAAGAAATTTGCATGGTGTCAGGTTCTCTTCAGTTCAAGTCTACATACTATTTGCAAAGAGGCCAAGTGTGTATGTGGAGAGGGTAGGGGGCTGGAATCATGTCCCATCCCAGAGGAACTGGTCCTCTAGAGCTTCATCTTTTTTTTTTTTTTTGTTGGTTGTGGGGCCTGAACTCTGGGCTGGGTCCTGTCCCTCATCTCTTCAGCTCAAGGCTAGTGCTCTACCACTTGAGCCACAGCACCACTTCTGACTTTTTCTGCTTATGTGGTGGTAAGGAATCAAACCCAGGGCCTAATGCATGCTAGGCAAGCACTATACCACTGAGCCACCTTCCCAGCCCCGAGCTGTATCTTTTATAACCCAGATCTCAGCTACTCTTCATTCCTAATGCCTGTGAACCTCCAAACCAAAGGAAAATGATCTATTGTTATTCTCATATACACAACAGGTCTATCTTTTCCCTAAAAACTGAGCGTGTGTGTGTGTGTGTGTGTGTGTGTGTGCTGGTACTGGGGCTTGAAGTCAGTGCCTGGCTGTCCCTTAGCTTTTTCTCTCAAGGCTACCACTCTACCACTTGAACCATATATCCACTTTTGCTTTTATGGTGATTAATTTGAAGATTAGTCTTATAGACTTTCCTGCCTAGGCTGGCTTTGAACCATAAATGACTCTCAGCCTTCTGAATAGGTAGGTGCCATTTTTAAAAAAATTATTATTGTTTTTCTTGTCAGTTGTAGGGCTCAAACTCTGGACCTAGGAGGTGTCTTTGAGCTTTTTGCTCAAGGCTAGCATTCTACCACTTTGAGCCACAGTGATACTTTTCGTTTTCTGATGGTTAATCGGATTTCAGGGTCTCACAGACTTTCTAGCCTGGACTGGCTTTGAAGAGTGATTCTCGGTTCTCAGCTAGGATTACAGGCTTGTTTTGTGTTTTGGCTCTCTTAGAGATTGCAGGATGTCACCTAGTGGCCCTTATTACTGAGATGGAGGTCTTGTTAACATTTTGTTCCAGCTGGCCTGGAACTCTGATTTGCTGGGTCTCTGCTTTCAAGTAACTGGGATTACAGGTGAGAATAACCACACCTGGCTGTGAAGAATGAGCATTCTGACAAGCTTGCAGAATGGGTAGGAAAAGGGATCTAAGTAGATTAAGATGGCTTAAGCATTGGTTAGGTTGTGTGCACCTAAAATGTTCAATGCTGGGATGTACCCTTCAGGCTTTATTGTTAGGATTATTATTTGAGATGGGTCTCATGTTGCCCTGGGTGGTCTCAAACTATTAGTCTCAAGATTGGTCCTCTCACCTACTGATTCCTAGTATTAGAGACTACACACACATTTCAACATGCCTGGCTTGTCAACTTTAAAAATTTTGTTTGGGAGCCTGGGAAGGTGGCTCAGTGGTAGAGCGCTTGCCTTGCATGCATGAGGCCCTGGGTTCGATTCCTTAGCACCACATAAGCAAAAAGAAAAAATGCAGGAAGTGGTGCTGTGGCTCAAGTGGTAGAGCGCTAGCCTTGAACTGAAGAGCTGAGAGACAGTGCCCAGGCCCAGAGTTCAGGCCCCACGACTAGACCCTCCCCCCAAAAAATAAAAATAAAAATTTTGTTTGGGGGCTGGGAATGTGGCTTAGTGGTAGAGTGCTTGCCTAGCATGCATGAAACCCTGGGTTGGTCTTCAGCACCGCACAAACAGAAAAAGCCATAAGTGGTGTTGTGGCTCAAGTGGTAGAATGCTAGCCTTGAGCAAAAAGAAGCTCAGGGTCATTGCCCAGGCCCTGAGTTCAAGCCCAAGGACTGGCCAAAAAAAAATCGTCAGCTTGTTGATATCAGAGTTTTATTTCTTAAAATTATGTTCTAATCAGGCATCGCTGGCTTCATCTGCAATCTTAGCTACTTGGGAGGCTGAGATTGTTGAGATCTTGGTTTGTGGCCATCTTGGGCAGCAAAAGAAAATATTTCAAGACACCTTCTCAATGAAGATCCAGATATGATAGCTTGCCATTCATCCCAGCAATTAGAGGTCTAACATAAATGACTCTCATCTGAACATCTAGGCACGAAGCTAGCTCAATCTCAAAAACTAGCGAAAAATGAGGCTTCCAACTCAAACCTGAGGACAAAATTCAAACCTGAGTACCACCAAAAGAAAAGGAAAGGTGTTTCTTATAATTCATAATGTATAATAATTCCATAAATAAAATGGACAAACCTCAAAATGCCTGCTCTAAGATGAACCCTTGTTGGTTTCTATAGGCATTCACTTACAGAGTTTAACACTAGGGCATGTGAAGCTCCCTTTGACCCCAGCAAGACTGCTTTGCCTGGAGCATTGCCAGCCCCCTTCAAGGGGCTCTTTCCTAAATTCTGGTTCCTAATTCTAGCTGCTTTCTGCATGTTCCACAGGCAGGAAACTTGGCTAACAAGGCCCACAAAATCCAGCTCTCCCTGAGCCGCACTGATTTTTTTTTAATTGTGAAAATACCGTACCCCACTGACTTTTTGTCTATATCACATCCAGTGCCATCTATGCTCTCCCTTCCCCTCCCTCTAAGGACAAACACCCACACTGAGGAATTTGTCCAATTCCTAGAATTGGATTGGTTCTTACCAAATAAGGCTTTCCACAGAAATACTTCTCCCTTTTTTATGTTCCCCATTTTCAAACCCCTCCCCCCCCAAAAAAATCGGGTTAGTTCCTTCTGTTCTCTTTGAGATTACCTGTCCTATCACTCATCTGACCTGTTATATATATTACCTTAGTACCAGGTGCTTTTTTTCTGTTTCCTTTTTTTTTTAATCTTTACAGATTTCATATATATATGAAATTAATCAACTTAGGTGTTTCCCACCCAACTGTAAGTGGCTCAGGTGATAAACTCTTTCTCTTTTAGTGCTGGGGATTAAACTCAGGGCCTTTGAACTCAGGGCCTTGATCCACAATCCGGGCAATAATCTGTTGAATGAGTAAGTGAATGAATGTCTTCCTCATTTGGCAAGCTTCATGAGCAAGCAGTACATAGTAGAACATTTTAGAATCTGGTAAGTACTATTTGAAATGAACATCCCCAATAACTGCACAGACTTACATAACAGGAGTTCTTTAGCTGACTTTTGGGCTTTGGGGACCAACACATTAGTAGTAGTATACTATGCTTGCGGCTAAGAACACGTGTTTTTTTTACTTTCTCAACCTCAAGAAACATTGTTTGGATGTGCTAATGGTCCCAGAGGAAGACAGCAGCCATAACAAGCAAATATTAGGTTGAGAACAGACGTACAGTAACAACACAGGCACAGAGTACAAATTTGCCTAAGGAAGCTGAAAATTAGCAGCTTGCATTAATACCTAAGATATCTTTGACTTCCTGTCCTCCTCTTGTGAGCAGAAACTTGTATTCTCAAGGGAGTGTTTGCATAAAAACCTCCCACAAGAAAAAGAGTTGCTAATGGTTAAGGCTTTGCATAGTGGGGAAGTTTTTGGTTTCTAAAATCCCATATAAGAAGTACCTTTTTTTGGGGGGGGGGTCCGGTCGTGGGCCTGAACTCTGGGCCTGGGCGCTGTCCCTCAGCTCTTCAGCTCAAGGCTAGCGCTCTACCACTTGAGCCACTTCCAGCTTTTTTTTTTTTGCTTA
>NW_012267322.1:765474-765785 GCF_000151885.1 Dipodomys ordii | reverse complement strand
CGGCTAGGGGGGGAGCCGTGGCGGCCGTGGCGGGGCGCGCTCTCGAGCGGCGGTGGCAGCGGCCTAGGGTGTCCCGTTGGTCTTGGCGCAAGGGAGAGGCGGTGGCGCTGCCCGCGGTGGCGGGGGTTGGCGACGGAGCGCGTTTGAGCCAGGACCGGGGTCCGCGGCGCGCTCTCCGCCCATAGGTAAGTGGGGCCCGGGCCGGAGGGAGGAGCTGGCGGCGAGGGGCTCCCGGGAGGAGGGCTCCCGGGCCCGGTAATGGCGGCCTGCGGGCGGCCGGGCCCTGTCAGGCCGCCGGATCCAGGGACTCT
>NW_012267322.1:713360-758904 GCF_000151885.1 Dipodomys ordii | reverse complement strand
CAGGACGCACCCGGCGCGCCCCGCGCCCTCGTGCGGGCCTTTGTTGTGGAGGGTCCGGGTGTGCGGCCAACATGGCGGAGGTCAGCTGAGTGCGGGCCGGCCCTGTCCTCCGTCCTCTCCCCGCGGCGCCCCGAGGTCCGGAGCGGCGCGGGGCGCTCGGCCTTCTCGGCCTTGGCTTTCTGCCTCCGACCCCCGGACCGGAGCGGCGCGGCCGGGCCGCGCTCTTGCTCTCTGGCCGGAGCCTTCATTGTGCAGAGGGAAGAATGCAGCCTCCTCCCTTGTTTATGTCACTCGCGAGGAGAGCGCGCGAGCTGCTAGCGTGGACAACTGTAGCTTTTCCTTCCTTCCTTCCTTCCTTCCTTTTTCTTTTTTAAATTTTAAACCCCGGCGGCCTGGGCTCCATGTGCCAGGTAGCCTGGGATCCGTTCTCGACCCTGTCAGACGTGTAACTTAGGAGTGTGCGTGTGGCTGACCTGGGCCGTGCGACACGCAGGCTTTTCCGTGCCGTTTGTCGGTTCCTGGAAAGATGTAGTGTGTGTTTGCTCTGACAGGAAAGTCCAGCGAGTGTGTTGGTGAAAAGTAGGCCGCGCAGCCAATTTGTCAAAGTCACGGAGGCTGTGAAGATGGTGTATGTAGGACAAGGGTTCCGACTGCCCGATCCCAGCGTGGAGCGTTTACCACGCTTAGATAAGCAGCTGCCACGGGTAAATCGCTAACACTTTTAAAAGCTGTTGAGTGTTGGGAGCGTGGGCTCAGAATTGAGACTGCATGCTTTGTTTCAAATCCTGCCCCACCAGTTCGTGACCTTGGCTTCTGTGCGCTTCATGTTCTTCACCTCTAAAATGGGTATAAAGACAGTACTTACCTCAAACATTGTTGAGAATTGAGGATGGAAATAGCTGCAAGTGCTTAGAGGATTGGCAGGTGGCTCTTCGTTAGTGCTCAGTGCTAAGGAGGTTGTGTAATTAATGTGCTGAAGTGCTTATCAGCATGATGGATGTGTTGGAAGTGCATAGCCACAGTTTGTGAATTTACTTTATAAGTCATTAGTGTTTGGGTTTTGTTGTTGAAAAGAGAAAGGCTTTCTGGGTGATAAGTTGATAGGTCTTCTGCAGTCTTCTGGCGTTTTGGAAATTTTTGAATGGGTAGATCTTTTGTGTTGTTTTTTTTTTTTTTGAACTTAGAAAATCAAAGTGATTAAAATGAGGTGTCCTGTTCACAAGTTTAGACTTATGGTTCACTTTCAAGGACTTCCAGTAATTAACTGGGAAAAGTAGGACAGTTGAATGAATCCCTTTGAGTGTTAGGTATCTATAGTATCACCATCTCTAAAAAGTTAAGAGCAGAGTGTAATGTGACAAATGTAATGATCTAGTAACTTTATCAGGGAGCTAGCTATTGGCTCAAATTATGGTGGAGAGCATTTTGGTTAGCTTACACATAAAGTTTGAGATTATGGATTATATAAATTGGTGGTATATTTGTTTTATTCTGGAAACTTAAAAGACATTGTACACTTGTAATCTGGATATGTTAGTTACATTTCTCTTCATATTTTCCCCACTAAAGTTCGCTTTGCCAAAATGTTTTCATATATAAATATAACACAATAGGTCTAAATGGACCCCCTTTGGCATCTTTCCAGCATAGGTACTAACATTTAATACTATAAAGTGAAATACAGTGTAATAGAAATAGAACTGTTAACTTTTAAGGGTAAGTGTTCCACAAAGTACAAATTTAGAAACAAATTAACTTGGTTTACATCTATTTAATTTGCATCTTATTCTAAGTAATACTCTATTGTGTAGATGTATCATAGTTTACTTACTGAGGCAAGTCTTGGTTGCTTCCAAAGTTTGGCAGGAATAAAGCTGCTATAAGGGCTGGGAAGGTGGCTCACTGGTAGAGTGCTTGCCTTGCATGCATGAGGCCCTGGGTTCGATTCCTCAGCACTACATAAGCAGAAAAAGCCAGTAGTGGAGCTGTGGCTCAAGTGGTGAGCGCTAGCCTTGAGCTGAAGAGCTGACGGACAGTGCCCAGGCCCAGAGTTCAGGCCCCACAACTAAAAAAAAAAAAAAAAAGCTGCTATAAACCTTCATGTGCAGGCTAATATATTGACTGAAAACTCCAATTCCTTTGTGTAAGTACCACAAAGTATGAGAAACTGCAAAACTTTCATCCAAAAATGGCTGTTATTCTCAGCATTCTCATCAGCAATGAATTGGTGTTGTCAGTGTTCTGGATTTTGGACACTCTTATGGGTATGTAGTGGTATTTTAAGGGAGTTTTTTAGTAGATCAGACTGATTTCAGAGGTCTTTAATATGTAGCCCCAAGTGTTTCTGTACCATTTATAAGTACAGAGCCTTGCCTGAGCTGGCCTGTTTTGCTCCCCTACCTTACTGGACCACATTCTTGCACATCTTTTCCCAACTAGAGTCTGACAATCTAGAACTGAGAAGAATTTCCTGCATACCTTGCATTGAGCTGGGATCTCTCTCTCTCTCCCTCTCTCCCCCCATAATTCCATAACTCTCTTGATTGTCCCCACTGTAATATGTAGCCCCTGAATTCTAGTTTTTCTCTAGTTCTTTCTATCTCCAAATAAATGAATTTCTGAGACATGGTCTTGTTTTCCTTTGTTTAGAGGTTAGCTGTGCTTTCTTTTTGGGTGAGGGAGCTATTTATATTTTGTTTTCGAGTAAAATACTTTTTATTATTATAAAGGTGATATACAGAGGGGTTAACATTTTATAAGTCACGTGCACTTTTTGGACAATGTCACCCCTGCCCTTGTTCTCTCCTAGTTTTCCCTCCCATCTCCACCCATGTTGTACAGATCATTTTGAATATAGTTTCTATTGAGTACCACTGCTGCTTGCTTTTTTTTTTTGTCCTGAGGCCTGACCTCTGGGCCTGGGCTCTGTTCCTCAGATCCTCATTCTTCAGCTCAAGGCTAGCGCTCTACCACTTGAGCCACAGCGCCACTTCCGGCTTTCTCTGCTTATGTGGTACTGAGGAATCGAACCAGGGCCTCATGCATGCAAGGCAAGTGCTCTACCACTGAGCCACCTTCCCAGCCCTACTGTTGCTTTTTTTGTTTACCCTATATCCTCCATTTTTCTGTCCCTCTTGCCCCTCCAAAGACAGAAAAAAAAGCCATTTTCCTAGAGTTCATTTCAATAAGTATTGTAAGATCATAGGCACAGAGGCATTGCACCTTTGTGCTACTCCCCTAAGAGTGTTCTCCTTTGGACTTGCTGTGAATGAATGCTGACGTCCTGTATAATTCATCATGTGCTGGTATATTTTAGATCTAACTGTCCCATATTAGAAAAAACATTTACCATTTGTCTCTCTGTAGTTGTACTTTTGACACATAGTTGGTACTTAGTAAATCATTGAATGAATGATTAATACTTTAACGATGACTTTTTATTTATTTATTTTTTATTTTATTTATTTATTTATTTTGAGTCCGGTCGTGGGGCCTGAACTCTGGGCCTGGGTGCTGTCCCTCAGCTCTTCAGCTCAAGGCTAGCACTCAAACACTTGAGCCACAGCGCCACTTCCGGCTTTTTTTCTTTTTGCTTATGTGGTGCTGGGGAATCGAACCCAGGGCCTCATGCATGCAAGGCAAGCACTCTTCCACTGAGCCACCTTCCCAGCCCAACGATGACTTTTTAATATATTTCTTTCCAGCTTTGTATCCAGCTCTTGCATGTTTTATCTACTCTCCCTAGTGAAACTAGTTTTTTTTTTTTGTTGTTGTTCTAGAAAACTTCTTTAACATATTTTCCATGATTGTATTTTAATCTCTCATGTCTGTGCTACTTTGGGCAGATTTCTTAACTTCTCTAAGCCTTAATTTCTATTAGTAGCACAAGAACAGTTTAGATATATTGCTATCCTTCCCTCCCTCAAGGGTCCTAAAGTTAGAGTGCCACTGTAATTGAGTGGCTTAAGAATGCAGAGCCTTGGGCTGGGAAGGTGGCTCAGTGATAGAGCACTTGCCTTGCATGCTCGAGGCCCTGGGTTCGATTCCTCAGCACCACATAAGAAAAAAACTGGAAGTGGTGCTGTGGCTCAAGTGGTAGAGTGCTAGCCTTGAGCTGAAGAGCTGAGGGACAGTGCCCAGGCCCAGAGTTCAGGCCCCACGACCGGACTCAAAAAAAAATGCAGAACCTTGAAGAGTCAGACCTGCTTCAGTCTTTTGACTTATTAACCATGTATCAAGGAGACGTACTTCTACTTACCCATCAAAATTCACATTGCCTAGCACATATAACGAGCTTAAATAAGGTAAAAACAGTTGTACTTAAATTACTTCTCTAAACATTACCACTTAAATTCTAGTGAGGAAAGAAATAAAATTACAAGTTGTGATACATACTGTAAGGAATAAAAGGTGCTGAGTAGTGATTGGGGGTGGGAGTGAGACTTCCTGGCTGTCTGAGGTGATGACATTTAAAGGAAGGTAAAAGGATATAGGAGCTTGTTTTTTGAAGGGAGTGGAATCTGAAGGAGTATCCTGGTGAAGGTCCTTGAAGTTAGATGAACTTGGATTATTCTAGCAGCTAAAAGAAAGAATAAGGGGTCAGACAGGCAGGGCTCAGATACCGTTGGGCCCAAGTAAAAAGTGTGAATTTTAAGAGTGCTGAGAAATAAAAAGTTTAACTAAAAAGGCAGTGTAATAATTTTTAAAGATTACTTTAGCTATTTGGAGATTTGATTGTTTAGAAGACCCTTTAGTCAAATGAGTGTTAATTATCACCTGGATTAAAGTGACAGTGAAAATGAGAAAGTGATATATATTTTGGAGTTAATACAACACTTTACCTGATGGGTTAGATTTAAGAGGTAGGGGAATGAAGAAGTTGTTTTTGGCTGGGATATCTTTGTGGATCATGGCACCACTTAACAAGATAGAAAAGACTGGAATGATGAAGCTCAAGGCTAGAGCTCTACCACTTGAGCCACAGCGCCACTTCCAGCTTTTTTTTTTTTTTTCTGCTTATGTGGTGCTGAGGAATCGAACCCAGGGCCTCATGCATGCAAGGCAAGCGCTCTACCACTGAGCCACCTTCCCAGCCCCAACTTCTACTTTTTTTGTATGTGGCTAAGGTCCATGGTTGGTAGATAAAGGAGCCATAAAGATTTGCTCAAGGGCCCCATCTAACGTTGTTGGGAGCTGTTTTGTATTTATCTGAACAGTATTTTAGTTTTGCTTGGTGGAAGGGGCAATGAGATAATTTTTTTTTGGGGGGGGAGTTTGGTTGTGGGGTCTTGAACTCAGGGCCTAGGGCTCTTCAGCTCAAGGCTAGTGCTCTACCATTTGAGCCACAGCACCACTTCCAATTTTCTGGTGATTAATTGGATATGAGTCTCATGGGCTTTCCTTCATGGGCTGGCTTTGAACCATCCTCAGATCTCAGCCTTCTGAGTAGCTAGGATTACAGGTATAAGCCACTGGCACAATTTATTTTTAAAATGCTAAACTTAAAAAGTTAAAAACTTATGAAATAAAATGTATGAAATATATGTGGTATAGTTTTAATATTTTTATTTTATTCTAATTTTTTAAAATAAAAACAGGCTTAATTGAAATTAAGAGTAAAGTAGGAATATGCTTGACTGTTGGAGTGGGCTTGAGCAAGAGAGCTCCAAGGAGCTAATTTTTTTCAGTATTTATTTGAGATATTTTAAGAAAAAGAATTTTAAGAAAAAAGTAGGCAGTAGACAAAATTAACTGTTTCATTTTACATAGGGAGTCACCAGCAATTCAATAGTAATAAATATGAAAATATGATACAAGATAGATTAATTCTTAAATCTTATTACCAAAATAATCTTTTACGAAATACTTGAAAATGCAGAAATGTGTCCAATGTCTTCGCATAAGTCATTACCTGACTTTTGAAAAGGAGCCATCATAGATAACAATATGCTTCACATTATTTTTTTTGAGCCATTATAGATAGCTTAAAGTTAATTTCTTTGATCTGACTTTGCAATTTTCCCAATGAAAATAACTGTTTTAACTATTTTATTCCAAATGAAGTTTGTTCTTACAATCTGTATCTTAGATTTGATTCTTGTGGGCCTGTAGTTCAGGGTCCTATTTTCTCTGTAGTTTCTGTTTATTTTCTTGATCCCTTTGTCCACCTCTTTTTTTTTTTTTTTTTGGTCCTGGGGTTTGAACTCAGGTCCTGGGTGCTGTCCCTGAATCTTTTTCTGCTCAAGCCTAATGCTATACTACTTTGCGCCACAATAACATTTCTGGTTTTCTGGTGGTTAATTGGAGATAAGAATCTCATGGACTTTCCTCTTGTATTGGCTTTGAACTATGATCCTCAGATCTAAGTTCTGAAGTAGCTAGAATTACAGGTGTGAGCCACTAGCTCCTGGCAAAATAATCGCTCTCTTAAAGGATGGTGTTCAGTTTATTCTCTGTCAAACACAAGGTTGTAGTTGTGTGTGTGTGTGAAAGTGTGGTATTCTTTTGTTCTGTTTATGCATCTAATACATATTTATTGAGTATGCCTGTGTTCCTCCAAGCAAGGGTGGGTGTGCCTACAACAACAAACGAGTAAATTGTACAGCCTGTGAAATGCAATACAGTAACTGGTGGTAGGGAAAGTGGGGGTGGTAGGGAAAGTGAAGTTCGTTGTCCAGAAGTGAGAGGAGCAGGAACAGAAGAGGAAGAGGGTTCTAAGATATGCAGACATTCAGGTTTCTTTTGCTTAAGGCTTGTGCCCTACTACTTGAGTCACAGCTCCACTTCGAGCTGTTTAGTTGTTAATTGGAGATAAGAATCTCATATGCTTTCCTTCCTGGTCTGGCTTTGGATCGTGATCCTCAGAGCTCCACATTGAAAGTAGCTAGGATTATAGGTATGAGCCACCGTTACCTGGCTAAGAAGTTATTTTTTTTTTTGTCGGCCGTGGGGCTTGAACTCTGGGCCTGGGCGCTGTCCCTCAGCTCTTCAGCTCAAGGCGAGCGCTCTACCACTTGAGCTACTGCGCCACTTCCGGTTTTCTGGTGGTTTATTGGAGATAGGAGTCTCAAGGTCTCTCCTGCCCGGGCTGGCTTTGAACCGCGATCCTCAGATCTCAGCCTCCTGAGTAGCTAGGATTACAGGCGTGAGCCACCGGCGCCCGGCCTAAGAAGTTATTTTTAAGGTGGAAAAAAAGACTGTGGTTGTTAGGTATGTTATATGAAAGAAGACCTGTAGGTTTAGAAGGATGGAGTTGCCATCAATTGAAAAGGATGTTAGAGTGAAAGTCTATGGCAGAGTTAGGCTTTGGCCATTTCCCCATAGGTGATGTCTAGGAGGTGGTTGGATGTTCAGTTTAGGGTGGATCTGGGAGTTTTTTGTTTTTGCCTTTTAATCTGGGATAGAGGTAAAAATTTAAGTTCTTAGTATATTCGTGGAACTTAAAATGATAAGATTAAATGGATCATCGAAGTCATCAGTATAGGTAATAACAGAACCTGGGCAGACTCTCCAGCTTCATGAATTTGGAGAAAAGGGGGAGACAAAGGTCACAGAAGGTTTGATGAGATAGGAATACTAAGATAGGCATGGTCAGTGGACAGTGTCTGCCAGGAGTCATATAACTGTCAAATGCTGGTGATATTTCAAACCTTGCAAGCTAAATGTACACAAAACATGGTTTAAGTGGTAGAGTGCTTGCCTTAGTAAGCTTCAGGCCCTAAATTCATTCCTCTATACCACACAAAACAAAACAAAAACTTATGAGGCACTGAAAACCAAATTGTTGATTTACTGAAATACTGAATTCTGTCTTAAATTAGTTTAGAGACCAAGAATTTACTTGATGTTCCTGAGTCAACATGTCCAAAATTGAGGATATCATGTTATGGTTTCTCCCCACCAATTTGTAACTGCTTTAGTGAAAATTGATATTATTTGGGCTTTGCTTCACACAGATTGACATATTATATATATATATATATATATATATATATATTAAGCCTGCCATATAGTAGGTATAGTTTTAGCTAGGCCTTGTGGCACATACCTATAATCTTAGCTGGCTGAAGCAAAACTATCATAACCATCAAGGCTAGAGTGAGGTTACATAGTGAGATTCTTAAAAAAACATAATCAGAATCTTCTCCCTCCTGTGTATGTGTATGTGAATGTGTGCCAGTCCTGGGGTTTGAAATCAGGATCTGTATTCTGTCCTAACCCTTTTTTTTTTTTTTTTTTGCTCAAGGCTAGTGCTCTACAACTTGGGCCACAGCTCCACTTCTGCCTTTTTGATGGTTAATTGGAGGTAAGAGTCTCATAGACTTTGCTGCCTTGGCTGGCTTTGAACTATGATCCTAGATCTCAGCCTCCTGAATAATTAGGATTATAGGTGTGAGCCACCAGCACTCAGCAAAAAAAGAGAAAAATTAAAAAAGTCTTAATCTTATTTTAAACAGAATTGTGAGTTCCTTGAAGAATCTTAGTTTAAGGAAAGTTAGTATACATGATAATTTGTTTTATATCCATAGGTGAAATAAATGGTTTGGTTAATTTCAGATTAAATGCTAGATATAGACACAGATTATAATTAGTACAGATGAATATAATTTTTTTGGTCAATCTTGGGCTTGAACTCAGGGCCTGGGCACTGTCCCTGGAGCTTTTCTCGCTCAAGGCTAGCTCTCTACCACTTTGAGCCACAGTGCCACTTCTGGCTTTTTCTATTTATGTGTTACTGAGGAATTGAACTCAGGACTTCAGGCATGCTAGGCAAGCACTGTACCATTAAGCCACATTCCCAGCCCCCAGATGAATATAACTTAATGAGACTTCCATGAATTGCTTGTATTTGTGTGTGTGTGTGTGTGTGTGTGCACGTGCATGCGCACGCGTGCCGATACCAGCCGCGAGCATGGCTTTTTGCTTACCACTGAAGCTCCTACCAGTTCTGAGACTCCATGAATTTTTTCTGTTGTTGGTCTGTAAATTTTTACATGTCTATTTTTCTAACAGATTATTTCACTACTCTTCCATTTTTACTAGTAAAGAGCCATCAATCTTAAATGTATTAGACTTCAATGTGACTTTGCTGTCCCCTAGCTCTCAAGCAGTATGCTATTATCTGATTCTTACTGTCCACTTTGATATGCAACAGAATTTTAGTTTTGAGTATGTATGAACATTCAAAGTGTGCATGTTTGTCTACTTCCCAGACTTTTGTCAGCTTACATGAGGAGTTGTGTAGGTCGTATAACAACACTGCAGTATTAAGAATTTAATATGTTTTGTATGTAAGATTTAAGGAGCACAGCTTAATGACAGGATGGGGTAAAAGAGAAAGCATGTACTACAGTGTTTGAGAATTTCGCACTTTGGAGAAAATAAAACATTCAGGGAAATAAACATTTTTGTTAGAACTTGGACACAAATAACTAAGTGAATAGTATTTGGATACATATTTATATGTACATATAAAGTCAACCATACTCACCCTCTTTTGCTGTTGCCTCCCCTCCCCCTTGTCCAACTGGCACGTACCACCCAATACAGCCTATTTTACTTTCTGTGGTTCATCCCTCCAATTTTAAACTTACATTAATTGCACAAAGGGTTGTAATTCACAATTCATATATTATAATTTAGACTAGCCTCAACTATTTATTTATGAAGTGAATTATAAATTTAAATTGCAATTTATTTTTATTTTTTATTTTTGTCAGTCATGGGGCTTAAATTCAGGGCCTGGGCACTGTCCCTGAACTTTTTGCTCAAGGCTCATGCTTCACCTCTTTGAGCACCACTCCTGTTTTCTGGTGATTAATTGGAGATAAGAGTCTCATGAGCTTTTTCTGCCTGGGCTGGCTTCCAACCAAGCTCCTCAGATCTCAGCCTCCTGAGTAGCTGTGATTACATGCATGAGCCACCAGTGCTCAGCTGTGAATTTTTAAGGCTTATCAAGCAATAGATACAGCCAAGAATGAGTGAGTCCTAGTTGTCAACATCTGTTCCTTCATATTGTTGACTGAGTGGTCCTTCCCACCTGTTCTAGATTGGACATTTTACAACTGTTCTGGTCACTGGAAATAGAGTGAGTGAAATAAATATGGTCTCTTCTTTCAACATTTGTATTTGGGTACAGGGATTCTCTAACTGGTTCATGGGTCCTGGGAGTTCTCAAGCCATGAAAGTACGGTGGAGTTTTCCAGAGCCTTCACATTCTTCTCACAGTTATTATGGGGGCTTTACAAGGTATATGAAATATAATGGCAATTAAAAATTTTCAAAATTATTGGCTTATTTTCTAATATATATATCAATACATATAAATTACTTAAAGTGTTTTGGATCCCCAGTTCTTAAAAACAGCCGGGCACTGGTAGCTCATGCCTGTAATCTTAGCTACTTAGGAGGCTGACAGCTGAGGATCATGGTTCAAAGCCAGCCTGGGCAGGAAAGTCCATGAGACTTTTATCTCCAATAAACCACCAGAAAACTGGATGTGGTGCCGTGGTTTAAGTGGTAGAGTGCTTGCCTTGAGCTGAAGAGTTGAGGGGCAGTGTCCAGGCCCAGAGTTCCAGCCCTGACCAACTTAAAAAAAACAAACCAAAACCAACAAAGGGAAATCAAACTCAACAATTAGGACTTGATGAATTTCTCTTAAAATGCAAAGCAAAACATTGGGTTTATAAGAACAAACATTTGTGACTGGAAGATAGATGTAGAGAGAGTCAGTATCAGAATTCTAGAATGAGAAGAATCAAAGAATAATTCAGAGCAAAGTCTACTGAGATAAAAGGCTTGAGCCTTTGGATGGAAAAGACTTATGTAGTCTTTGGCAAGAGTGTTTAAAGACATACCTGTTGATTATTCCTTATGTAAATAAAATACTTGAGTCTCTTAAGTGTGGCTCATTTTGGATGACTTTTTGTGTGGATTTTGGAATTATTTGTATAGACTTTCTATTGACTAACTTGCTAATATAGAAATCGAAAATACTCAATTTCTTTTTTGAATGTCATATAATTTTGGGATTTCAGAGCATTTCAGATTTAGGGATGTTAGGTGTCAGATTTAGGTTGTCCTTTATGTTTGAATGAAAAATTCTTACAAAGCTCTAGAAGTAACCTGTTTTTCGTAAAAGATTACCTGAAAACCAGTAAGAACAAAAGCGGTATGAGATTTTTTTACCTACATGTTGTTATACTGCATGTTACTATAACCGTGTTACATGTGAAATGTGAAATTTATACCTTTCTAGATAAGGGGCACGAGTTGGCTCAATGGTAGAGTGCTTGCCTTGCATGCATGAGGCCCTGGGTTCTATTCCTCAGCACCACATAAGCAGAAAAAGCCGGAAGTGGTGCTTATGGCTCAAGTGGTAGAGCACTAGCCTTGAGCTGAAGAGCTGAAGGGCAGTGCCCAGCCCAGAGTTTAGGCCTCACGACCGACATAAAACAAAAAGGATTCTAGATAGTAAAATAGGATGTAAAATTGTGTTCATAGAATTTACTGCATTGAGGAAAGTATGTTTAAACCATTTTGTATTCCCACAGATTTCCAGAGTTATACAGGCTTAGTTCCTTTGATTTCTTTTTAGGAGGGTTTGAACTCAGGGCCTCCTGCTTGCTAGGCAGATGCTCTGCCACTTGAGACATGCTTCCCCTCTCCCAAACCCTTCAACAGAACTCACATGATATATTTAGATAGTTCCAGTATGGAGAATATATAACGCTATGGCAAATTGTTTCTCCTTTTGGCTGAAGAAAGGCAGTAGGAGGTTTAGGGGCCCCAAGATAATGACTTACAGTAATATAAAAACGTGGATCTGTGAGTGTCCTACTGACAAATTCATAAAAGAAATAACTGCCATATCCAGGCACTGATGGCTCACAACTATAATCCTAGGGATTACATGATCCTAGGATCATGGTTAGAAACCAGCCCAGGCAGAAAAGTCCATGAGACTCTTGATCTCCAATAAACTACTCAGAAAAAGCTGCAAGTGGCACTGTGTGGCTCAAGTGGTAAAGAGCTAGTCTTGAGCACAAAGAGGCCTAGGGGACAGCGCCCAGACCTAAGGGTCACCCCAGGACGGGCAAAAAACAAACCCTAAAAACTGCCACAGACTGATGTTTACACTGGTACCTTAAAATTATTATTTTTGCTCTCTATATCTTCTTATTCTCACACAACTCCCCCTCACCCCTCAAAATGACTGCTTCCAGAGAAATAGAAAACTGATAGAAACTTTAGCCAAATATAGCCTAAACAAGATATACATTGTTCTTATCATAGAGAAATCTTCTAACTTCTAACAAAGTCTAGTTCCATTTAAGTTCACCTTCTCCCCTGCTTCCTAGCTTAGTAAGAATTTGCTTTTTCTATTTTTATTTTTGCAGTGCTGGAGATTAAATTTATGGCCTTCATACATACCCTAGGCAAGGGGTCTGCTACTGAACTACTTCCTCACCAAGAATTTTATGTTGTTGAGTTATTCAGTTTCCTCCTGTTTATTTAGAGTTGACAATTCACTGTATTTTGGTCTGTCCCCTAAAAAAAAGGAGCTGAAAACTCTGGGTTTTCTATCCATACAATTTGTTTCTTTATAGTCATATTTCCTTATAGTCTTGTTTTGTTTTGTTGTTTTGGTGTCTGGTCGTGGGGCCTGAACTCTGGGCGGCTTGGGAGTTGTCCCTCAGCTCTTCAGCTCAAGGCAAGTGCTCTACCACTTGAGCCACAGCGCCACTTCCAGCTTTTTTCTTTTTGCTTATGTGGTGCTGAGGAATCGAACCCAGGGCCTCATGCATGCAAGGCAAGCGCTTTACCACTGAGCCACCTTCCTGGCCCCTTCCTTATAGTCTTAGATAACATCCCTGCCGTAGCACTGTTTTTAGTGTGATTTCTACCCTAAATTTTCAGGGTTGCTTTTGCAGAAGCTACCTCCATATTGCCTGGATTGGGACCAGCCATTATTTTTTTTAGTTGCACTTTTTTTTTTTTTTCTTCTGGTGGTAGTACTGGTGTTTGAACTCAGGTCCTCATGCTTGTTGGGCATATGCTCTGCCACTTGAATCTAGGTCTGACTCTAGAATTTTTACTGTCTTGCCTCATGTTGGAGGGTTTGTACACAGATTAATAGTTTTCAGATTGTGCTATAAGGCTCTGTTTAATTTTGTGGGAATTGGTCAATAAATATATTTTGCTTATTATAGATAATCAGTCATTTGTTTTATGTATTACAGATTTTAAGGTACCAGTCCATGGCAGTTCTTTTATGAGCCACATTCCCTGTCCTTATTAATGTTTCCTTACCATATGATTGAAATTATTTAAAATTACTTGCACCTTGATGTGTGTAATGATGGAAAATACTTGTATGTTCTTTTATTTTCAAGAACAGTTAATCTCAGCTGTATGGAGGTTTGTCTATCTATATACCAAGCAGCTTTCCAATGGACACGAACTGGGTATTCTGTAGTTCATTTGTGATACTATATTGCCCTGAAGTTAGCTTGTACAGGTTGAACTTTCAGTCTATCAAGATTGAGACCCACATGTGAAGGATTTATTTTAGTATGACAGGATGAAAGAAACATTTTTGCTTACCAGGTAGGAAATGGCCTTTATACTTTCTGATCTGGGACAATATGCTCTAATCCTTACATAGTGGTTTTGGGTGGATAAGATGGGTGGATGGGTACTGTTCACTATTCTAAAACAAAATGGAGATGAGATCGAGGCCCACTCAAAACAGGGACTGTAGGTGATTTTAGAACTTCTTTTCAGAATGTTTTCCAGTTCCCTGCCTTTCTACCCTTTGTAGCGTTTACAGCTTTATTTTGTCTTGCCCAGTTTGCTGTCTTAGCTGATGCTCTACCACTTGAATCACACCTCTGACCCTTTATTAAAAGAAATGTAGTCTCTTGGATTTTCTGTCCAAGCTGGGTTTGATCAACAATCCTGAAGAGCTTTACAGGGGTGTTCAGCACTTTTCCTTCAGGTTTCTACAGTAGTTTCCTGTCAGGTCCTTTTTCTGGACTTTTCTGCTGCATTACTTATTAGTCTTTACTAGACCTATAACTTCTGCAACCAAATCATTTTTCAGAATTATATTCAGGAAAAGTTATCTATTGGTCCATCACAGATAGTTAATTCATTAAACACATATTCCATAGTCTTCCTGATTTCTCTGTCTGCCCACTAATATTCTTTTTATAACCTGCTTTACAATGGATATCCTTTTTATCTGATAACATTTCTTTATTTAGACTTTTTTATTTTACAAGTTAAGACAATATTAAAGGGTAATACCAAAATGTTTTGATTTAAGAGAGCATCTGTTTAAACTTTGTACCAAACCAGAGATACAGGCTTTAGAAATAGAGCTTTAGATAAATAGGCTTTAGGTAATATAGTACTTTCGGTAAATTCTGAAATTTTGCTGATTTTAGACTCTGTAGACTTAGTGAAATGTAGTTTTGGCGAAATGTTTAGCAGTTAAAACCAAAGTAAGAAAATATATCTTGTTAAAATTTTTAATTAATTAATTTTTTTTTTTTGGTGTTGAACCTGGGTGCCCAAGGCTAGTGCTCTCCCACTTGAACCACAATACCACTTCTGGCTTTTTCTGAGTGATTTATTGGAGATAAGATTCTCACAGACTTTCCTGCCTAGGCTGGCTTTGAACAGAGACCCCTAGCTCTCAGCCTCCTGAATAACTAGGATTACAGGCGTGAGCCACTAGCACCTGGCAGGAATTTTAAATTATTGCTGTGCCAAATATTAGTTAAATGATGGATGATCTCTGGAAGGAATCCTTCCTTTTCCTATGTATCCAGAACCCACAAATTCTAGGTCTCTCCATAGTTTGTGACCTCAGGCAGTTAACTCAAATTCTGGAATGTATATCATCTATGATATATACATATATACATAATTTACTAATCTCAATCCAAGCAAAAGCCATTTGAAGCTGGAAATAATCACTTTACAGCTGGAATATTTGCCAAGTGATGGGACCTGGGTATGACTCTAGAACACTTGCATTTTTACTGTCTTGACTCATATGTTGGAAGGTTTTTGTATAGATGAATGGTTTTCAGATTGTGCTGTACGGCTCTGTTTAATTTGGGGGGAGTTGGCCAACAAATACCTTTTGTTTATGGATAATTAGTCATTTTGTTTTAGAGACTTGGGTCTCATCTCTTGTTTGGAAGAGTATTTCTGCCTAAAATATATGATGTTTTCTACTAGAAAAATGAAGCCTTATATAGAATTAGTAGATATCAGACTATAAAAATATGGGTAAGTCTAGTTTATGAGGCAGAGAGTCTTTATTTGTTCCCAAGGATGATTTGGATAGCCAGTTACAGGAGGTTGAGGCAGTTAAACACATGATTAGTAGGGTTGAAATTTATTGCTGAAAGTGGGCAATCACTGCATTGGACTCTTACTCTTAGTTCTTGTTTTTAAAGGCTGTCCTAAGCATGATGAAATGACAGGTTAAACTTCTGACTGCTTAGGCTGATGCAATGCCAGTCTGAGGCCCACAGGACTTTATGGGGCAAGGGTAATGCTTGTTAAAAAAAAAACAAAACAAAACAAGCTACTCTTGGTTTAATGGCTTAGTTAAAATGGCTTTCTCAGAGAATATAATTCCAATTTGGAAGCTGAAGTATAAGTGTCTTCCATGTGTTTACTACTCTCACTGCAGAGGAAAGGGGTGTGGACAATTTACCACCAAGTGGGGAAGATGTGGAGTGAGTGAGCATTGAGGAAATTGGTAGTTGACGCCTGTTTGAATACTGCACTTACTGGCTGAATTAGGGAGAATGCTTTCATCCTGAAAGCAAGAGTTCACAGGATTAGCTTGGAAAATGTATTCCACATGGAGAAGACGCTTCTCTGGCCATACATTCCCCACAACCTGTATAGGTTTTTGATTGAGAGCTATGAAATCATGGTTCTACCTAAAGGAACTGGTGGATGTGTGAGAGGCACTGTGTCTCCCGGCAGGGGCAGCAAGGGCTGGGTGGAGGCGTGGGTCTTGCCAGTTCCTGCCATACTGGTCTGCCTCGCCCTCACTGGGCCTAGGGCCAGCCCTGAGTTTTCCCTCCTTTTCCTCTGGCTCAGACCATCCCTCTGACCCCGCCTTACTCTGTCCTTGCTTTCCCCAGTCCTGCACTTCTCAGCCTCCGCCCTGGCGCGGTGAGCCAGGCACTTGGGTTTTGCCTGCTTTCTTAGCCTTAGGCACTTGGGCTCAAATTGCTGTGGGGTGGGTGCCTAAGCCATCCAGCCAGTGCTGTGGTACTCCAGCTCCTGCCTCTCTCCCCCTAGGTGGAGGGGGCTAGCCAGCCTTTGAATCCCGGCCATGCAAACTTGGGAGGCTGATGAAGGGTTTGGGCACAGCGGACAGCTTACCCTGGCTCCCATTTTTGGAGATGCAGGCGAATTTGTACTCCCTCTGAGTTGTGGCCACCTCCTTAGTATCGGAGGCCTCATTGCTCCACTCAGTTGCTTCTCAGGAGTGGCTGCATGAAAGGAGCCTGACCTTGGACAGCCTTTGAGCCTTCTGCTCTGTGGAAGCTAAGTGTCTAGGAGAGGTAGGCCTCTGTCACAGATGGTGCTGCTTGGGAAAAAGCCATGAGCTGTCTCACTTCTCAAGACAAGAAAGCCTGCCCTGCCCCTTTCTCAACTCCTAGAGGGAAGTCTTGCTTACTTTACCAGCGGCTAGGACAAGGAAGAGAAACGGTACTGAAATTAAAGGACCAAGTTCCTGGAAAATGTAATAGTTGTAAAAACCTGTGGAATCTGAATCTGGGAATGGCTGCTGTGCAACTTAGCCCTTTCTGAGGTTGGCAGTGATGTTTCAGTTGAGCTGTTGTACTTTCTTTGTTTAGATCAAATGAAATTATGTCATAAGGGGTTGTTCTTGGTTCCTTCTGCAAGGCTACTTTATGGTTGGATCCCTTTTCTGGTTTAAGATGGAGCTGTTGTCCTTTGGAGCTGTCAGAGGTTTTTTTTTGTTTGTTTTTAAAGCAGTTTCAGCCCTGCTACCTCCATTCACAAGAAATAATGGTAGCATTTTATTTGTTGTTCACACTTTGAACTTTCTAAAAATTTTGGAAAATGCCCAAGTACTTTTTGATAAATGTTATAACTTTTGGTAGTCAAGAATTACACCTTTTTTTTTTTTTTTTTTGCTCGTCCTGGTGCTTGAATTCAGGGCTAGGGTTCTGTTCTAGGGTGTCTTTTGCTCAAGACTGGCACTCTACCTCTTGAGCCACTGTGCCCTTTCTGTCTTTTTCTGTTTATGTGATACTGAGGAATCGAACCCAGGACATTGTGCATGCTCCGCAAGCACTCTACTACTAGGCCACATTCCCAGCCCAACAATGTTTTTCTTATTCAGAGGCCTGAGTGTCCTTTGTGAATTGCTATTTGGTTTATTCTGAAAGGGTTTGGTTTAGATTAGACTTTTTTTGTTTAAGGAACCTCTTACATTTTTGTGTGTGTGTGCACACGTGTGTGCGCACACATGCATACCTGTACCAGGACCTGAATTGCCTATGTTTTTTCACTTACGGCAGGTATTCTACCAGTTGAGCCACAGCTCCAGTTAGTTCATTGGAGATAAGAGCCTCTTGGATTCTATCATGGCAGTGTTTGAACCCCAGTTCTCAGATCTAAGCCTCCTGAATAGCTAGGATTATAGACATGAGCCACCAGCACCCAGCTTCAAGGAACCACTTTCTGTTTACTTAGGTGAACAGCATGGAATGGATCACAGGCACACAGGCAGGGTGTTTGCAATGCTAAGTTCACTGTTTTATGAGTGACATAAAATAGATCAATATATGTATAAAGTATTTACTCAGAGATGGTGGATTTCAGGAGAACTCCTTTACACAGAATTCTTTTGTCAGTTTTCCTGGATTATACAAGGCTCTAGGTGAGAGTTCATATTTTGTTATGCTGTGTGTGTGTGTGTGTTTATGTCTGTGAGAACTGCTGTATGCTAAATACTTCTGACACTCTTTGGAGATGGAGTCTTATGGTGTATGCCAGGTTGGCCACTTACCCCTGCCTCAGATTCCTGCATGCTGGAATTACAGTTGTTTGCCAGTAATCCTGTTCTTTTAACACTTGTTGCCTGTTGAACTTTAAAACTAAGCAATTATTATTATTTTTTTTTTGAGGGGCCATCTTTAGCCACTTTCCTCATTTACAGTATCATTGGTAACAACTTGAATCCCTGGCCACATTCATAACCAGCACATACACATATACTTCATATTTACTTCTCACCATTACTCTCCTCCTCCCCCCACTCATCCTAGGGCTTGAACTCCAGATCTGGCTGGGGCTCTACCATTTGAGCTATTCTAGCTTTTTGGTAGTTAATTGGAGATCAGAACTCAGTAGCTTTCCTGCCCAGGTTGGCTTTGAACCAAGATCCTCAGATAACAACTTCCTGAGTGGCTAGGATTACAGATGTGAGACACTGGCCTTGGCTCTTCCATTACCCTTATCCTTCCACTGTATCCCCATTTATATCTTTCTTGTAATCTTTAAAATGGGTTTCATGTTTTGTTTTTTTTTTCATATATACTTAAAGGCAGTATACTTTGATCATATTGTCTTCTCCTCCCCTCATCCTTTCTTTCCCCCTCCCTTCCTCTTACTAGTCCCCTGCTCCAGTAGTCCTCAGTGTTCATTTCTGGTTTTTTTTTAAATCACTATTTTTTTGGGGGGGGGTCCGGTCGTGGGGCTTGAACTCTGGGCCTGGGCGCTGTCCCTTAGCTCTTTAGTTCAAGGCTAGCACTCTACCATTTGAGCCACAGCACCACTTCTGGCCTTTTTTTTTTTTTCTGCTTATGTGGTGCTGAGGAATCAAACCCAGGGCCTCAAGTATGCAAGACAAGCGCTCTGCCACTGAGCCACCTTCCCAGCCCTAAATTACTATTTTTAAGGCACAATTTCCACAAATAAAAAAACGCCACATTGAGTATTTATTTGAGTCAGTTTTGCTTTGCTTAACATGACATATTTTTAGTTCTGTCCACTTTCCTACAAATAACAATTTCAGTCTCATGGTTGAATAATACTTGGTAATGTGTATATGCCACATTTTCAGTATACATCTTACCATCACTTTTTAAGTTATTTGAAACAGTAATGAATAACTGAGAGAAAATGTTAAATTTGACGTTTTAATTTTGGTGAAAGATGGCATTGTGTAAGTACTGGGAGTGCACTTTTAGGGGTATCATAACCTGTTTAATCTTTTATCACTGCCAGGACAAGGTTATCACCTATCATATCTTATAGGGAATAGGTGCTTGTTTTGTTTGGTTCAGCCTCGCTAGTTAGTTGATTGATCGGTTTCTTCTAGTAATATTTTTACCTAATGCTTAATCTGCTTCACATGTTTCAGGTGCCATGAATCCCTCTTAATTGTATTCCTCATTTTAGTACAGTGTTATGTGTATCTGAATAGTGTTTATCTTCCTGATTGCTTTCTTCTATTTTTTTTTATTTTTTATTTTTACTCTTTTCGGACTCTGTACTGATTTATATTGTAGAATGAGGTCCTGCTTCTGAATATTGAACTAGCCAACTATTATTTAAAAATGTTCTTTTCCTTATCTCCCTTCAGTTTTGAGATGTTTCCTAATTAGTTTCCTAATTAGTAGGAAAAATAAATACTTAATATGCTTTGGGGGAGACTCACCAGATGAAGATGGATTATGGGGTGGCAGCATACCCTTGACCTTGCACATCATTCCTAAAACTAGTAGTTATCAAGTCAGTATGCTGACGATCTTTGGCATACCAGCTGTGTAGAATTTATGACTCTTGAGCTACAGATAGCTGACTCTGAATTGGAAAAATGATTAAGGCCTTTTGGAGAAGAGAATGGGACAAAATACAGTTAAAATTTGTTGTACTTAAGATCCTTTTTCAATCTTCTTAGTTTTTTATGGTAATTTCTACTTTAGCTTTCTTAATCTAGATTCTTAGTACTTTTTTTTTTTTTTTTTTGGATCCGATTGTGGGCCTGAACTCTGGGCTCTTCAGCTCAAGGATAGTGCTCTACCACTTGAGCCACAGCGCCACTTCCGGCTTTTTTTTCTGCTTATGTGGTGCTGAGGAATCAAACCCAGGGCCTCATGCATGCAAGGCAAGCACTTTACCACTGAGCCACCTTCCCATGCCCTCTTAGTACTTTTTAATAAGGAAAATTAGAAGATTTTTATTAGCACAACCTAGTTGTACAAAGGAATGTTTCGCTGTGGTATTTCCATATATGCATACAATGTACCCCATCAACCTCCCTCCCTCCTCTTATCTTTCCTCCCACTCTTGAACTGGGGTTTGAACCTAGCCCTTGGTCAGCTTGCTTGTTCCATTGGTGTGATTTTAACTGCTCTGGAACATGAAAAGGCTTATCCAGTATTCAGCTCCTAATAATAAAATGCAGAGTTAGTGTATCTGTTTTGTTTGTATATGCTTTGTATATCCTTTTTACTTGCCTATTCTTATTTTGTTCCCAATTTTGTATGAACATTTAAAGGTATTTTAGGCATGTAAACATTTATAAAAAGAAGTTACAATTATTTTTCTCTTTTATTTACTCATTTATTTTTTATTACAGAAATGAGCCGTCAGACTGCTACAGCACTACCTACTGGTACCTCCAAGTGTCCACCATCCCAGAGGGTGCCTGCCCTGACTGGCACAACTGCATCCAACAATGACTTGGCGAGTCTTTTTGAGTGTCCCGTCTGCTTTGACTATGTGTTACCACCCATTCTGCAGTGTCAGAGTGGCCATCTTGTTTGTAGCAACTGTCGCCCCAAACTCACATGTTGTCCAACTTGTCGGGGCCCATTGGGATCCATTCGCAACTTGGCTATGGAGAAAGTGGCCAATTCAGTACTTTTCCCTTGTAAATATGCCTCTTCTGGATGTGAAATAACTCTGCCACACACAGAGAAAGCCGACCATGAGGAGCTCTGTGAGTTTAGGCCTTATTCCTGCCCGTGCCCTGGTGCTTCCTGTAAATGGCAAGGCTCTTTGGATGCTGTGATGCCACATCTGATGCATCAACACAAGTCCATTACAACCCTACAAGGAGAGGATATAGTTTTCCTTGCTACAGACATTAACCTTCCTGGTGCTGTTGACTGGGTGATGATGCAGTCCTGTTTTGGCTTTCACTTCATGTTAGTCTTGGAGAAACAGGAAAAATACGATGGTCACCAGCAGTTCTTTGCAATTGTACAGCTGATAGGAACACGCAAGCAAGCTGAAAATTTTGCTTATCGACTTGAGCTAAATGGTCATAGGCGGCGATTGACTTGGGAAGCGACTCCTCGGTCTATTCATGAGGGAATTGCAACAGCCATTATGAATAGCGACTGCCTAGTCTTTGACACCAGCATTGCACAGCTTTTTGCAGAAAATGGCAATTTAGGCATCAATGTAACTATTTCCATGTGTTGAAATGGCAATCATTTTCTGGCCAGTGTTTAATTTCACAGAGAATAAGGCACCCATCTGCCTGCTAACCTGAAACTCTTGGTAGATGGAAGGTCTACACATGAAGGTAAATAAGAAGAAAGGCTGTTAAATACAGGAAACAGTTGCATGTAGTAACACTAATATATTTAAAAATAAGTCAACAGTAAACCACTGAAAAAAATATATATACACCCAAGATGGGCATCTTTTGTATTAAGAAAGGAAGCATTGTAAAATAATTCTGGATTTTGTGTTCGTTGTAGATTGGTTATATTGTTGAAAAAAATTTTTTTGCGCGAGTGTGTGTGTGTGTGTGTGTGTGTGTGAGAGTGAGTGTGTGAGTGTGTTTCCTTTAACTGACAAGCCATCTGAGTGGTCTCAGACCACTGCTACCCCCTTTTGTGAGTCAATACATAGTGCTGCTGTGTTTTTGTTTTGTTTTGGTGTGTATGTATATTTGCTAGTTTTTATTCTAGTTTTTCATTAAATAAATTTGACTTCTGTAATTCAGGTTTTTTCTCAATTTTTTTGTACCTTTTTAAAGTTAATTTTTTTGATATGCATAATTGTTTATGTAAGAGTTTATGTTCAGTACATTTTCTTTTCCCTGACTAATCAGTTCATTAGAAATATTCTGAAGATACAAGTTCCAGAAAGGGAAGGTAACATTAGAACAGTTTCAGCTCTGTGGAACAGCTACAAGGTGGTCTTTCATTCTCCTTCTTATTATCTCTTCTGTTGAGTTCTGCTTGCAGGCTTTTCTTTGAAAAGTTAAGAAACACATTCTGATTTATATAAGTACTGAAAAAAAAATCAGGCTTTTTCCTCCCCCAAATGTCTTGGGCAAATCACATGTTTAAAAATTGTTCTTGTATTTATTGGTTTTACAAAAGAAGGCATCATCATACAGTATTTGTAATTTAAGGCAAATCATTTGTTGAAAAAGGAAGTTTGCAAAAAATGTTTTTGGTCTTTTATAACTCATTAAAAGATTATCTGCAAATTAAAAAATCTTAATGTGTCTGCTTTAGCTCTAAATTTGATGAAATCCAAACCATTCTGTATTTTATGTAGCAGAAAGCAGTAGTGTGTGTCATTTTGAAGTGTGGTGGTTTTATTCTGAAACACAGCAAGATTGAGTATATGCCCTATGGAGTCCCTTTCATTGCCCTTCATTTTGATTCTAACCAGGAAATTAGAAGACTAATTAAAATGTTGATCACTTTCCCCTCAAAACAATAAAGGCAAGTTAATTTAGCCTAGTGGTTAAGAGTCATGACTTTGCAGCCAGACTTCCAGGATGCCAATCTATCTAGTCTCTACTCCACTTACTAGCTTTGTGACTTGGCTATATAGAGCAAATTATGGTAGCTATCTTGAAGGGTTAAGTGTGGTACAAGTTTGCACCTGAAGTTTTTACCTGATAAGTGTTCAACAAATGTTCGTTGCTATTATGCTTCTATCTATAGTTAACTTGCTAATTATCCTTAGGCAGAAGGTAAAGATTTGAAATTGTTGAGCCTGAATGGCCAGAGATAATTTTGTGTGATACTAATTCTTTAACCTTTTAATTTAATTTATTGGATATCCTAAGCATAGCAAATCAAAAATTAACCTGGACTTAAAAAAAAAATTCTACAAGTCTGGATTAAGAAGTATACTTTTGGTAGTTGTTTGAAGGAAAGAAGATTGCTTAGTCTCTCCTCTATATCAGCAATATATTTTGTATGTATGTATGTTTGCCAGTACTAGGATTTGAACTCAGAGGGCCTGGGTAATTGTTCCGTAGCTTTTTCATTTAAGGCTAGTGCTCTGCCACTTGAGTCATCGTACATTTGCTTCTGATTCTTTTGGTAGGAAGTTAATTGGAGATAAGAGCCTCATGGCTTTTTCTGTCTAGGCTGGCTTTGAACTGTGATCCTTATGTCTCAACTTCCTAGCATGAGCCACTGGCTCCTGGCAGCATTATGTTTTAAATGGGTTATAATCTGTTTACATAGCTATTTTTGGAGTGAAAAAAATATTTCAGCCATAAATTTCTATCCAGGTTTAATCTGTTTAAATGTGTGCTGAATATGTTTACGAAAGTTATGTTTTTGTGGTCTTAATATTTTAATGTTTTTGATTAAAAATATGTACACAGCAGTGCCGGTGGTTCACACCTGTAATCCAGCTAGCTACTCAGGATGGTAAGACCTGAGTATTGGCAGTTTGATGGTAGCGTAGGCAGGATAGTCTGAGACTCTTTAAAAAGCCAGAAGCGGAGTTGTGGTAAAATTTTAGCCTTGAGCAAAAGAAGCTCAGGGGCAGTGCCTGGGCCCTGAGTTCAAGCTCCACGACTGGCACCAAAAAAAAAAAAAAAAATCCCCCCAAAACAACAACTCATATTGCATAGGCTTTGAAATCTCAGAATGACACACCCAATAGCAACCTGTAATCTTAACATGAGTTCAGAGATGGCTTAACTTATTTTTCTAGTTTTTTAAGTGCATGTACAAGTACTTATATATGCTAATTAAAAATACTAAGACTGTATATTATGTAAACAACTACACAGCATTTACTGTAATCTCTGGAAGGGCAGGAGTGGTGGCATGTTTCCGTAATTGTGGTGCTGGGGAAGCTGAGGAGGAAGAGGTGCACAGATCTGTCTCAGAGAAAAAATACTTGGGAAAACATAATTTATGTAACTTTGGTAGCATTAGCCAATTTCTTGTGCTGTGTTTGAACAATAATAATAATTTCTGTTAATGTCCTTGCCCCTTCTTTTGTTTTCAGATTTTGAGGTAGGTGTAGATGGCAACTCTTCTTTTGTTTTTTACTACTAATGTTTATATGCATTGCTAGGCTCTCCTAACACATGGTAGGTAATAGCTCTGCCACTGAGCTATATTCCTGTCCTACTTTTTTATTTTCAAACTTGAATCAGTCATACTGAATTGAGTCATTGGCCAATTTAGTATGTTAATGGTCACTGGAGGAAACTTTTTTCCTTTTGCTTTGATTTCTATTGTATATGTATGACTTTTCCTTAAAGCCCACATCTATGTAAGCATCCTGTAATAGCAAAGAGCTCTCTTTATATTCAAGAACATCTCCAATATTAATTTTAAATGGTAGAATATTTTTCATTCAATACTTTTTTAAAATTTTATTTTTTATTTATTCAGATTCTTGAGTGGAAGAGTCACTAAGTAATCCAAATAAAAATTATCAGAGTTAACATGCTTGAGCTTAGTGTGACTGCTGCCTTAATTGGGTGAATAGTGTCTAAAATACCAACTAATACTGGCATTATGGGTTCTATAAGAAGTGGTTGAGGCAAAAGTAAGGGCAAGGCTACATAGCAAGTTTGAGTCCTATCTGAGCTACATACATAGCAAAACACTTGCTTAAATTGGGTTTTATATTACCTGCTAACTCTGCCCTGTAGATTTCAACTGCCTGGCTTGAATTCTGCATCCACTAACTTGTGAACAGCCTTCCTCTGCTGGGCTCCTCCTCTGTAAAAGGGTCTATTGTTCTGTGGTGGTAGGGTGTGAGGAAGGTTAAATGGACTGTGAAGTATTTGTAGTTATTGTTTAGATTCCCATTGTCTTGCCAACCCAGACATTTTCTCTTTAACACAACTTTAAGCAATTTCTTTAGTACCATTTAATAGGTGTTATTTTCTTAGTTCATCTAAATTCTGAAGAGTATAAAAAGGCTTGTAAAGCAATAAACAAATGGTATGAAAGATACTTGATAATGTTAAACCTTAACAGGCTTGCACTGTTATGGACAGATAAGGATTTAGCCTAAAGACTTTGTTCCTATTTCTCCTATGTACTGACAATGTTGAGTTGAACATAAAATTTTAACACATTAAATATTTAGTTCATTAGTAAGTACAGACTGTTATGAATAATTTTATTGAAAATAATGATCTTTTTCTCTGAATTAAAATCCTTTTGATTCAATTGTTTTAAAAGAGCTCAGTGGCCATTCTTGGGGTTGGCCTGATTGTCTTTCTGTTTTGGTGCTTGTTTCTTGTACTAAAGGGCATAGTTTTTATTGTACGGTCCATTAATGTTAGCAAAACAAAGTTGATATTGGACTATGAATGGGTCAGATCAGGGAGAGAGAGGGGCTCAAGTACAGCTACTCATTTGGGCCAAAGTAATGTGAACTTGACCTGTTACTGGAACAGAACCACTCATTTTAGAAATGCTAATTGGCAAAATGACCATTTTTGTGTGGTTCAGTGTTGAGCCTTAATAGTAAGACCACATTTTAGTGTGGGTTGTGAGGTTGATTTTGGTGAGGGCATCATGTGGATGTTATGACTTAGATAAGAGGAGTTCTCCCAAAAGGTTCCTGTTGAATGCTTAGTTCCCCAGCTGGTGGCACTACTGAGGTAAATGGGTCATAAGGGTTCTAACTGCACCAATGGGTTAATCCATTGATGAGATGACTTTATAGTTGAATGGCTTCGGGGTAGGGTGGGGGAGGTATACCATCTTGTCTCAGACACTTCCTCTTAGATTATTTTCTATGCTTCCGGCTACTATGAGGTGAGTAGCTTTGCTCAGCCATCCTCACTCCACGGAAGGTCCTGTCTCAACAACAGCCTACAGCTATGTGGCTGGCCATCTGAAACCACAGCCAAAATGAATCCTGTTTTCCTAAGTTAACTTGTCACAGCAAGGGAGAGTGATTTCACTTAAGACCAGTCACCTGGTAGTGGAAGCTAATGGTGGACATCATTAATCACCGTGTCCAGACAGGAGTCAGAATTCTCTGTATCATGCTGCCACTACCCATCAGTTGGAGATGGCACCAGAAATGTCTACTGGGGAAGAGGATCTGTGGTATGGCCAGATTGCTTTTTTTTTCTTTTTGAGTGTTAAGGATTACACATACTAATAAGCAGGCACTATACCATTGAATTACACTCGTAGTTCCGAATTGCTGTCAGGAAGAAAATTTTGAGTTTTAACACATACACTGTCTGGCCACTGATTTTGTTTACAGAAAATTGTAACATCCTTCACAATCAGATAACCTTACCCTGGTCACAGATTTACCAACCGATGCTAAATATTTTAGGAAGTTACTTAAACAGATGGCAGTTACCGATGAATTTACATACACATCAAGTGGCTGAGGATTCCAGCCTCTCATGCTTGCCTGGTTCATGGTAAGGTTCATCAGAAGGACCAAGAAATGGGTAAACATGAGTATACCTAAATTAAGACTGAATAAGACTGGTAATGAAGGCACTTAAATGTTTATTGAAAAATGCATTTAAAAGCATGTGAGTACAGGTTAAGTATAGATTGCAAGGCCTTACTCCCTAGGCCTGTAGATTTAGAATTTAATCAGCATTTTCAGTAGAAGTCAAGTTACGATTTTAGGGTAATATTTAAGTACTAGAAAAACATGTCAAATATCACTAGTCCTTAGAGAAGAGTGAAAGAAAATGCTGTCATATCCATTAGGTGTGGTAAGGACACAGAAAAATGAGAAAATAGCATTTCTGGCAGGAATGCCAAGAAGTACACCATGATGGAAGAGTTTGGTTGCAGATGGGGTTAGCCAAGTGTACAAGGTCAGGGACTCCATTCTCAAGTCACACATGACCAAGTTTGCTCAAAAAGAATTATTTTGTCTTAGTAATTGGGCTGCTGTAACTAAGCATGAATAGTTTATAAAACACATTTCTCAGATTTGGAAGTTGGGGAGCCAAGATTATGGCTCTGGTAGGTTGAGTTGTTGGGTACCTTGTTGCTGTTTACTGGTAGAAGGAACAGCAGGGCAAAAAAGCTAGCCAGTCACCTGAAGATTCTTTAAAAGGAGACCTAGTTCATTAGCTAAGGCAGAGATCTCAAAACTAACCCTCTTAGTATCACTTTGGTGACTTAAGTTCAGTACATGAATTTTGGTGGCATTTAAGTTAACACGTGTTAACTCTAGCAATTCTACTTTGGTGTATACATTGAAAAGGAGTGACTTACTTGCACATCTGTATTCATCGCAGTGGTTACAAAACCACCAAACGAATGGATAAACAAAATATGGCATACATATACAATGGGATATTCAGCCATAAAAGAAGTTGGCACCTAGTTATAGGTGAGACACAAAAGGATATTATAACATGTGGAGTGAGATTTTAAAAAAATGAGTGAGCAATGGCAGCACTGATGCCCAATTTTTACAATTAAGACATTTAAAATGGATAAAATAACTTTTATGTGCATTTGGCCCAATTAAAGAGGTGAAAAAGCAGGCACTTAATCCCCCCCTGACCTCCACCCCACCCCAGAAAGCAAAAGCAATGCTGGAGCAAAGAGGCTACACTGTTTTCTTGCACAAGGCAGATTGGTGCCGATGCCAGTGGGGACTCATTCCCTCTGGTGCTGGAGTAAGTGACCGTCTGATCGTTTTTCTTCTCCCCAGTGTGAGATTACTGATAGGATAAAGTTAAAACAGCTGATAAGACAGTATTGTGTTTTTCCTTCCTCACAGTGCCATGACATTCTAGGTCAGAACTTTCATAACTGTAGGCTGAGTCTGGTATTTTGGGTAACTTTTAGATCTCAACCAGCGCATTCCAGACTATCTACATATCTTTTGTGTATCATGTTTCTAAACATAATATTCTAATTTAATCTTCACAGTGACACTAAGATTTACATTGCACAGGTGAGGAAAACTAAGATAAAACATTTACATAGCTGGTAAGTAGAAGAGTCTGCCTCCATAGTTAGGCTGACTGAATCACAGGAACAGGTAGGCATGGAAGCTGATACTTGGAAATTTCCCCAAACAAACCAGCAGGAGACTAGCAGGAGTCAGATTCCAAGCTCAGGAACCATTCTGAGATGGATAGCTACTTCCTGTAGGTTGGGCTTAGGCTTTTCTGAGATTATAGGAACCCAGGTCCAGTGTGTTTCTTTTTTTTTTTTTTTAAAGGTTTTCTTTTCTTTTTTTTTTTTGGTCGGTCGTGGGGCTTGAACTCTGGGCTTGGGCGCTATCCCACAGCTCTTCAGCTCAAGGCGAGCACTCTACCACTTGAGCTACAGCGCCACTTCCGGTTTTCTGGTGGTTTATTGGAGATAGGAGTCTCACAGTCTCTCTTGCCCGGGCTGGCTTTGAACCGCGATCCTCAGATCTCAGCCTCCTGAGTAGCTAGGATTACAGGCGTGAGCCACCAGCGCCCGGCTTTCCAGTGTGTTTCTGTGATGTCTGCTGGCACTTGCCACACTATCTAAAACGTACTCAGAGTACTACTTCCCTTGCTATGAGAAGGGACCTAGTATTAGGATATGTAGACCTCATTATAGGACTAAATTAACTTTAAGTCCCACAAGGACAAATAGTTGCTCATATTTGGATATATTGGTTGCTTATTGGTTCCTCTTCTAGGTGAGTAGTTTCAAGATCCAATAAAAGCTTAGGTGGCCTGGTGCCAGTGGCTTGTGTGTTTAATCCTAGCTACTCAGGAAGCTGAGACTTGAGGATCATGGTGTGAAGCCAGCCTAGGCAGGAAAGCTTGTGAGATTCTTACCTACAATTGGCTACTAAAAAAACCTGGAAATGGAACTGTGGTTCAAGTGTAGAGCACTAGCCTTGAAACTGGCACCCCCACTTCCCAAAACAGAGTTACAGGTGAATTACCTACGCTAATGGTCTATACCATTGTTCAAGGCAGAATGGGGATCTGAACTCAACCTCGTGCTTGCTAAGCAGGTACCCTACTAGAGCCACATCCCTAGGCTCTTTTGCTTTATTTTTTCAGATAAGGTCTCAGTTTTGCAAAACTGGTTCAGATTGATCCTTTAAATCTGCATCCTGCAATCCACTCTTACCAGTGGTTCTTGAACTTGATGGTGCATCAGAATTACCTGGAGGGCATGGTGGTATACATCTATAATCTCAGTGCTTGAAGACTAACACATGACACTTGGGTTTGAGGCCATCTGGGATACAAACCAAGACACTCTTAAGAGCAATAAAGCAAAGGGCAAAGAAAACCCTCCCCAAACCAGATTTCGGTTCCATGGCCCAGAATTTGAGGTCTGCAGAGGGCCTGAGGATTTCTATTTATGCTGCATTTCTAAGTTGATATAGATGTTTCTGCCTGGACTACACAGAACCTCTTTTCTTTGCCTTTCCAGGGATTCTGATGACCACACTGAAAACAAGAATTCTACTTTTGTCAGTTTATTAAATTGATGTCTTAATTATCGAAATAAGCACTAGCTACTACTTGAGTGAGATTCAATGTTATTGTGATTGTGTTCACAAGTTAGGGACATTTTCCTTACTTCTGTTATGAATAAGACAAACCTTGTCAGTATCTTTTAGCACTTCATAGCTTAAAATTCTAACAGCTTGAGATTTAGGTTTACAGTTTGCTATTGATGAGACCAGGTCTGGTCTTGACAGTAAAGCCACCATCAAAGGCGGCATTAAGAACGTCATCTAGGCAGCTTGCTGTGACAAAACTTAAATCCTGCTTCACATTGCTTGGGATTTCTTCAAGGTCTTTTTCGTTCCTTTGAGGAATGATGATTTGCTTCAGTCCTGCTCGGTGGGCGGCCAGCACTTTATCTTTAATTCCACCTACCTGTGAGGAGAAAGATAGTTTTCAGTTTGTGGTCATCTTGCCTAGCCCTCCCTGCTTTCACTGAATTAAGACATCTAAGCCTCCTTCCGTTATATGTTACAGTATGAACAAAGAAGGTCACAGGATGGTTCAGTACATAGTAGCATTTTTCCCCCTTTTAATGGTATTAAAATGACTTTTTTATATACACATACCTCCATTCTTCCTTTTTTTTTTGTGCTGGTCTTGAGATTTAACTTAGGGCCTTGGGGGCTATCCTTGAGCTTTTGTACTCAAGTCTAGTGCTCTACCACTTTAGCCACCATTCTACTTCTGGCTTTTTTGCTGGTTAATTGGACTTAGGATCTTAAGGACTTTACTGTCTAGGCTAGCTTTGAACTGTGATCCTCAGATCTCAGCTTCCTGAGTAGCTAGGATTACAAGCATGTGCTACCAGTGCCTAGACCTCTATCCTTTTCTAAACTGTAGAGATTAAAATTCCATTACAATCACAGCAGTCTTGTTTTTAGGCTGATTCTGAGAAAGTTTTGATTATAAATACTGTTGCTAACAAGAAGAAAGCATTTTGAAAGTTTTCTACAGTGCTTAGTTTTGTTCGTTATTTCCATTTTCATAAGCATAAAGCCAGGACCTTTGTGCATCCAGTGCTAAAAACCAAAGAATACTATAGGTTCCCTTGGGTGTTTAAAATATAACCACAATGATTCCTTCACAAAAAAATAGGCTCTAGTGTCTGCTGTTCCTACCCTTTGAATATGGGCCAGTCTTTGGGACTCAATTGTAAGAAATAGAGTGTTATGTAAGAAGCTGAGATTGAGAGGATCACACTTCTAGGACAGGCTAGTCCAGGCCAATAAGTCTCCATTTCCAAGGAGGAAAGAAGTCCTCAGACTTCATCTCTATGGAGGGATGCTGACAGTAGTAAACGCCTGTCTTCCTAGCAATGATGACAGAAACAAAGTACTAGGACCGAGGGTCAGGAACTTGCCGTGGCAGGACATGAGACCCTATATTGACAGTAACCAGCAAAAACCTATTGGAGATTTGGCTTAACTAGTGGAGTGCCAGTCTAACAAGGTCCAAGTCCTGAGTTCAAAACCCTGTACCATGGGGCTGGGAAGGTGGCTCAGTGGTAGAGCATTTGCCTTGCATGCCTGAGGCCCTGGGTTCGATTCCTCAGCACCACATAAGCAAAAAGAAAAAAAAGCTGGAAGTGGTGCTGTGGCTCAAATAGTAGAGTGCTAGCCTTGAGCTGAAGAGCTGAGGACAGCGCCCAGGCCCAGAGTTCAGGCCCCACGACCGGACCCAAAAACAAAACAAAAAAACCCTGTACCATGGGTGTGTGAGGGGGGTGGAGTTGTGTTGGAGTGATGTTGTATGACTTACTTTTTTTGGGGGGGGGTCAGTTGTGGGACTTGAACTCTGGGCTTGGGCACTGTCCCTGACCTCTTCAGCTCAAGGCGAGTATTCTACCTCTTGAGCCGCAGCACCACTTTTGGTTTTCTGGTGGTTTATTGGAGATAGGAGTCTCATGTTCTTGCCTGGGATGGTTTAGAACCTCAATCCTCAGATCTCAGCCTCCTGAGTAGCTAGGATTACAGGCGTGGATCACCAGTGCCCGGCTGTTAAAAGAGCTCCTACCTGGACTGATCTTTCTCAGATCAGTTGGCCTGGAACTAGGGGGTTCATGTTTGAAGTTAGAGACCTGGGGCCTCCTGCCCACAACCAGGACTGATTTGCCAGTTACTGTGCATGAACCGCTTTGGATACAGATCCTCCAGCCTCAGCCAACCTTCAGATGCCTATGACCTGGCTGGTAGCTTGACTGTAAGATAAGAGACCTTGAGCCAGAAGAGCTATCCCTAAATTCCTGAGCCATAGAAACTTTAAGAACAAGACATATGGCTCTCGTGAAGAATAATCAATACCATCTAGACCATGTAATCCTTGGAGACAACCCTCCAGCCAGCTGTTCCAATCAAGACAAGGAGCTCTTTTGCTTTCCCTATAGCTGCCATCTGATCTCACTATTATCCTGTTTTGAAGGATGAAGTACATCTCAAATGCCTTCAGAAAGAACATGAGATAGACTGATTCCTTATTATATACATATAAGCAAATGTCTTTATTTTCACATTTATTTATAGTAAACTGGGTTCACAATACTGGATTTTAAAAGTCTGAGGTGCTACACACTAAGTCACATGTCCTCAGTGATCTGAAAAGCCAAGAGGCTGAAATCTTCCCTCGGTTAGACCGGTCCTTTCAACCTAACAACACCTTCACTTCTAGGAAATGTTTCATTATTTGACAATTTATTCTATTTTTCTGCTTGCTATAACCCCTGGATCTGTCATACTATTTTTTAACTGACTGCAGTCTTTTTCTGAATAATTCTGGAACTACACTTAAAAATCCAAAAGGTTTGTCTAATTCTCTGCTTTTGAACTGTTTTCCTTAACCTTAGCAGATCTGCTTTCCTTCATGGCTTTGTTACTTTGAAACTACAGGACCAAAGCTGCCAGAGATGGGCAGTCCTTTGCCTGGGCTGTTGTCTGCTCTGGGCATTAGGGGACCAAGTCTGAGGATTGTTCCACAGAGATTTTCAGTGAATTCCATTCATGTTCTCTTGCTCTGTCCCTCTGGTTCTGAGCCAGACCTTATCCTGGTTATCTGTCAGGAAGGCTGCCTCTTACCCATGGTTCTGATTCATCAGAACTAGCTGATTGGCCTCACTTGTTTTTGAGAACTAGACTTTATTATTTCCTTTTATTTCCTGCTTATTCTATTATTAAAACCAGACACTGAAGTAAGTTATTATAAATGAAGCACCACTCATTTACTTCAGTACACAGGTAGTATGAACTGCTATTACTTGAAATATAGAAGTTTCTGTGTAAAAAGATGAGCCATTCTTTCTGAATTCAGACCTACAAATACAGCATAATAAATGGAGTTTAAGATATGACTTTCTGATTACAGGAAAGTCCCAGCACTGCTATTAAAAAAGAGAGAGAGAGAGAAACAGAAGGGGGAAAAGAAAGGTCCGTATTTTTAGTAGTTTTCTTCCTTCTGTGCTTTATCACCAGCTTACCTCTTTAGCCTTTTTTTCTTTTTAACTTTTATTTTGAGATAGTCTCACTAAATTGTCCAGACTAGCATCAAACTTGTGATCCTTCTGCCTCAATCTCCTCAGTTTCTATTCTATACTATTCTGTTTTATATAAACTATAGCAATCTGAGATTTCTGCAAGATTAGTCTTAAAGGATCTTGAAAAGGTAAGAACTGAAACAGCTATCTTATGTATACACACAATATATTTGAGGATCACTAATTAGAACAGACTGCATATGTCTATGTGGACTTATGTTTTTGATGACAACACTAATTTTTTTTCCCTTGAGGAAGTCTTTTTAGGTGAGAAAACATGAGGAAAAATTGTTAGGTTTTCTTTTATTTGTCCAAAAGTTTAAAGTATGAATTCATTACAGGTATAAATACTTAATGGATGTTTAAAGCAGCCAAAGTTTTCACAGAAGGCAGACCACTATTAATTTAAATTAAAAAATACTTCTAATTTAATTAAAAAAATTTAATACCACAGGTTTTTTTCCCCATACTTACTGGAAGAACAAGGCCTCTCAGAGTAATTTCTCCAGTCATGGCTACATCTGAACGTACCAGCCGCCCACTAAAAAGTGAGGCGAGACAGGTTACTATGGTAACACCAGCAGATGGTCCATCTTTTGTGACAGCTCCAGCTGGGAAGTGCAGATGGATGTCTGTGTTGTCAAGAAGATCAAAACTTCCAAAGGCTTTAAAAAAGGAAAAAAGGATTTTAATGTAGAAAAATTAAATCTGCTTTCTTTTTCTGCTAATAAGTCAGAGACAAAAATTATTATTTTGTGTAAATGAATGCTAGAGAATGCTAGAGAATATTAACAGTATGATTAGAATGAGGCTCTGGAAGAATCAACTCATTCTATTCTAGGTAGGATTCAAAACAAAATAAACCTTTTGAATGTTTCTAGCTTAGCACTAAATCGAGTTCAAAAGCTCTTCACTGATTGGTGTCACTGATCATTTAAAATTCAGCTTAATCTCCGTTACCGATTGTGAGAAATTTTTGGGTCAGGACTTGGGAGGTTTTCCATTCTAGCTGAGCCCCAGCATGGCCAGTCCACATACCGTTGGTCAGGTGGTATTTCTTTGCATTGCTGCGAAGCCAGCTAATAGCAAGGTGAGCAGACTCCTTCATGACATCACCTAGCTGGCCAGTCAGTGTCAACTGGCCTTCTCCATCCATTCGACTTGCCTCTACGAACATGATTTTCCCGCCTAATGGAGTCCAAGCTAAACCTATTGCCACTCCTGGTTGACTCAAACGCTCAGATACCTTGGAAGAAAGAAGAAAAATTATGAGACTGACTAATCACATTATCTTCTAAGAGCATGCTTTTTATATAGAAGACTTAGCTGCACACATCAGAGTATATATTTCACACCATGCTTCTGAGTTATAACTGACCACTTACTGATGGCTTTCTGCCAGAAGAATTTTACCTTACCATATGGTAACTGATTTATTTTTACTATATTGTTATTTTAGAGGTGCTATACAGTGTGGTTACATTTACATCTGTCAGGTATTAAGTACAGTGTCATGTGTTTCCTCATTCCTCATTCTCTCCCATTCCCTCCAATCTCCATCTGGTAACTGTGTGTGTGTGTGTGCGCGCGCGTGCGTGCGTGCGTGCACACACGTGGGCGCACACTACCATTGGGGTTTGAACTCAGGTTTTCCTGTTCTCTCTTTTCTTTGTGGTTGGTCGTGGGGCTTGAACTCTGGGCCTGAGCACTGTCCCTTAGTTCTTCAGCTCAAGGCTAGTGCTCTACCACTTAAGCCACAGTGCCATTTCTGGTTTTCTGGTGGTTTACTGGAGATAAGAATCTCACGAACTTTCCTGCCCAGGCTGGCCTTGAACCGTGATCCTCAGATCTCAGCATAGGATTACAGGTGTGAGCAACTGCTGCTTGACTCTCCTGTTCTCTTGACTTGCTTGTTTGTAGCTGGTGCTTACCAAGTTGAGACAACTCCAGCTCTGCTTTTTGCTGGCTAACTAGAGATGGTCTCAGATTTTTCTGTCTAGGCTGAGCTTCAACCTCCTGAGTGACTAGGATTATAGGTGTGATTGACTGACTGGTACCTGGCCTTAATAACTGATTTTTGTTGTTGTTGTTGTTCATCGTGGGGCTTGAACCCTGGGTACTTTCCCTAAGCTCTGCTCAAGGCTAGTGCTCTACCACTTGAGCCATAGCACCACTTCAGGTTTTCTGGTGGTTAACTGGAGATAAGAGTCTCACAGATGTTCCTGCCCAGGCCAGCTTTGAACTGTGATCCTCAGATCTCAGCCTCCTGAGTAGCTAGGATTACAGGCATGAGCCACTGATGCTCCACTTAATAACTGATTTTTAAGAGCCAGTTACATAGGCATTAATTTTCAAAAACCCAGTAGTTTTGCTTATTTAAATATCTTTATTAGATACTTTAGACCTTATTTAACGTTTATTAAAATACTTCCTCTTTTATTGGTTTTTCAGGGTTTTGAATTCAGGACTTGGTGTTTGCCATGCAGGTGGTCTACTACTTGAGCCATGATCCTCAAACACCTTTTGCCATAACTGTTGTTTGAATAAGTTCTTGCCTTTAGGCTGGGGCTGGCCTGGCCGGCAACTCTTTTATTTTATGCTTCAAGCATAGCTGGGGTGACAGGCACACAGCACCATCACATTTTTATTGGTTTAGATGGGGAGTCTTTCAAGTTTTTTGCCTGGATGGCCTTGGTCCCCGATCCTCCCAATCTCCTCCTTCCTAATAGCTAGGTTACAGCATGAGCCGCTTTGCCAGGCCTATGAACCACCTTAGCAACACACATTTGAGAAGTGTTAACTCCAAAGGTTAAGGGTGAAGGTGTGTCTTACAAGCCTCTAAGATATTACTGGACCACCATATATATACTTCCATTGTTGTTACTGCAGAGAGGCTTCTTGATGGATGCCCTTGATTCTTTTCCAAGGGGGAGTCTTGTCTTTGTGCTTCCTGGCTGCCTATTTACTTATAATTTAATTTTATTGTCAAGGTGGTGTACAGAGGGGTTGCAGTTACATAATAAGGTAATGAGTACATTTCTTTAAACTGAACTTGCTACAAGCCTGAGAATGAGTCTAGGTGATAAGTCATGAAGTTAACCATCCAAGTCAGGAAAGCACATACAAAGGAACAGCTGAAAACAGCAATGTTAAAGTTTCTTGCCCTACGAGCCTCCTAAGTCCCATCTTATGAATTTGTCATAGGAACTGAGTGTACGAAACCCTAAGCACATAGGAGACCTCTGGTGACAGGTATGGCCCTCACTAGGGAACCCGTAGGGTCTGGAGCTGGCTTATGGCGAACAAGCTACATTGCTAATATTATTTTTTTGCTTGTTATTCTTAAAAATTTTTGTTATTACAAAGGTGATGTATGGGGGGGGAGGGGAGCAGTTTACAGTTATGCAAGTCAGGTAAAGAGCACATTTCTTTTTGGACAATGTCACCCCTTCCCTTTCTCTCTGTTTTTCCCTCCCATACCCACCCCAAATTTGTATATTTCATTTTCAACACAGTGTTAAGTACCACTGTTGCATCTGTTCACCCTTTGTCTCTCCATTTTTGTGCCCCCCTTAGCCTCCCAAAGGTAAACAAACAAGATAAAAAGAAAACAAAACCAACAGCAAAGAAAAAAAAAACCCTGTTTCCACTGTTAATGTTTATACCTGTTCCAGCAGGCTTATGTAGTGAAAGCCCTCAAGTTCAATAGGTTCCAAGGCATATTGTGGCAATGAAGCCATTGGGTACTCAACAGCCTATTTTAAAAGCTTGTTTTAGCATTGAACTCTCAACATAGGCTGGGCTAAGTTAGAGACCTGGAATGCCAAACACTAGTGTCAGCTAAGTTGTTACCCCCACCACAGATCATACTTCTTCTGGCTTTGGTTCCTGTCCTTTTGTACGTTTAATTGAGAAGACACAACAGATCAATATACCAAAAAAAAAGTTCTATTTAAAGAAGCATAAACCAACTATTTATAAAATATCTCACAAAATTTGTTTTTCCCCCAACAAATCTATTCTCTATTCCCAAAAGACATCTAATTTGGGTAGGAATTTGCTAGAGGTCTTTCCTTCCCTCTTTCACTTCTTTCCCTCCCTCCCTCCTTCCCTCCCTCTCCTTTCTCTCCTTCCTTCTTTCCTTGCTTGCTTGCTTGCTCTATCATACAGATTCTTCCTAGAGCAGGGAAACTAATCCTGAAGAGAGATTTTTTTTTTGGTCGGTCATGGGGCTTGAACTCTGGGCTTGGGCGCTGTCCCTGCGCTCTTCAGCTCAAGATGAGTGTTCTACCACTTGAGCCATAGCGCCACTTCCGGTTTTCTAGTGGTTTATTAGAGATAAGAGTCTCATGGAGTTTCCTGCCTGAGCTGGCTTTGAACCGCAATCCTCAGATCTCAGCCTCCTGATTAGCTAGGATTACAGGAGTAAGCCATCAACACCCGGCTTGTGAAGAGTGATTTTTTAATATACTAAGTCATGCTGAATATAACAGAAAGGTATTTGGTATAGTTTTGATAGCCACTAATACCTGGTGTCTTGTGCATTGGAAGCTGAGAGTTGGAGGACCATGGTTCAAGCCCAGCCTGGGCAGAGAAACTTGAGAATTCTCAACTCATAGGTGGGTACATTATCACAAGCTTATCATCCTAAGCTATGTGGGAGGCTGAGATGCAAAGGATCTTAGTGGCAGGCTGGACAGAGAAGTCCACAAGACTGTCTCCAGAGGAAAGCTGGAAAGGGTGACGTCTATTATCTCAGCCAGAATGGGAAGTTACGACTCTAAGAGGGCTGGAAACCTAGCAAGCCTGAGGGGCTGAGTTGAAATCTTAGTATTGCCTAAAACATTTGCTTTCCCAAACAACATCAAAAGGATGGCCAAAGAAGCAGAAGTGAGCAAACAGCCCTGAGGAGGTGAAGGGCCCTGTCTGAGGAGACTGAACAGTGTTAAGATGTGAGAGGGAGTTTTCTGAACAGAGAAGGCACAGCAAGACCTCAGAACTGAAGGGCTGACCAGCGAGTACCAGGGAATAGATGTGACTAACTTTGCAGACCTTCTTTCCAGGGACAAACATGGAACTTGCTCTGCTAATATAAAACCTGAGCTGTTAAAAGTGCTTTTGGGTATGCAGGATTGCTCTGTAGTGACGTTTTCAGCAACTGGCTTCTTTACAGCCTGTGTAGCACTTTTATATTCCTGTCAGGGCTGTTACCGCAGGCACTATCCATCTGGCAGCCTCTTTTAAAGTCTTTGTATTGATATCCTAAAGCCTTGAGTTCATGAATATTTGATTTTTCTAGCAGTGGATTTGTTTTAGGACCACCAAGAAAAGGGAAGGGCAGATGCTCTTTCCCTTGGAAAGGTGCCAAGGTCTTCTCTGTCACTTCTTAAAGCAGCAGAGCAGCCACAGTCTGGACCAACTCCCACACCAACTCCTGTACCATGAGAACCAGCTGCATCGCATCCTTTCAGTGAGGCCTTTTCTAGTCACAAGGCCTAGTCTGCCTATGCAGCATCAAGGTGTCTTCAACAGAAGCTGCAGCAGGACATGGAAGTGCTTACTACCATAGTTCTTTGTGGCCTTTCCATAGTGTGTTCACTTCTTTGCCCATTTCTAGCAGCTACAGCAACTGATGTGGTTTGTATGAAATGCAAATGAGATAGAACCTTTCAAAATTCACCTTTGAATGCTTTATAAAACCCGCATGTCTATCTATTGCTATTATTATTATTATTATTATTACCACTACTACTATTATTTGGATGCTGGTCCTGGGGCTTGCTTGCACTCTGGGCTTAGGTGTTGTCTCTTAATTTTTTTTTTGTTGTTCAAGGCTGGCTCTCTACCTCTTGAGTCACACTCCTACTTCCTGCTCAAGAACTTTTCTTGCCTAGATGGCTTTGAACCACAATCCTCAGATCTCAGATTCCTGAGTAGCTAAGATTATAGGCGTGAACCACCAACATCTGGTTCTTCCTTCTCTTCCTTTTCCTCCCCCGTCTCTCTCCCCCTCCTCCTCCTCATTATCATTATTATTATTGCCAGTCCTAGGGCTTGAACTTAGGGCCTGGGGGCTGTCCCTGTGCCTCTTTGTGCTCAAGGCTAGTGCTCTACCACCTGAGCCACAGCTTCACTTCTGGCTTTTGGGAAGTTAATTAGAGATAAGTGTCTCATTGAATTTCAGGTACAGGTTGGCTTAAAACCTTGATCCTTAGATCTCAGCCTCCAGAGTAGCTAGGATAACAGGCATAAGCCACTGGTACCTGGCTCCTTCTATTAAGAGAAGTAATCGCTGGGTGCTGGTGGCTCATGCATGTAATCTAGGTACTCAGGAGGCTAAGATTTGAGGATCACTGTTTGAAGCCAGCCTGGGCATAAAAGTCCCCTTGAGACTCTTATCTCAAATTAGCTACTCAAAAACTTGAAGTGGTGCTGGGCTCAAGTGGTGGAGCACTAGCCTTGAGCACAAAGAGGCTCAGGGACAGCCTCCAGGCCCCGAGTTCAAGAACCCCAACCAACCAAAAAAAAAAAAAATTCATCAAGTTCAGAAGCCAACTCTGAGGCTTTAACACAAGGTAGGATACTTAAGTGGAGCCTAGAATAGTCATCCAACAGAATCCTGACCCATATTGGTCTTTTGTCACTTTGTAGTTACCTACACCTCTTAAGAGCAGTCTGATTTGTTTTGATGGCCTTCTCTTTGACTGTAGTCACTATGAGGAGATGGTAAAGGACACAGCAAGGCATTGTGCCCGCACCCCCAATCAGAGTCTCCAGGATGTGGCATAAGTGCTCTAGGCTAAGCCTGAGCGGAGACTACACAGGTGGTGTGTGCCCATTCTAGGCACCCTGTAAAAGTCATGATACGTATGTTATTAGATGTATATGTTATAAGTAGAGTTTGGTAAGTTTATATCTATAAAGTACCCCCCATGCCCTCTGCTACTCTCCCCCTTCCTGTTCTATCTCCCTCAGTACAGGGAGAATTCTTATTTCATTATTATCTGTCTTAGGTGAGTTTAACCAATTTTTGTTATTTTTGGAAGCTTTATTTTATTTTAAAAGGTACTCTGTGTTACTGTTCCTAAAACAGAAATCTAGACTAAGTTCTAGAACCTATTTTCAACCTGTTTAGAGAATTCTACAGGGATCTAACTCAGTAATGGAAGTATGCCTTCTTGTCTTTGCTACTGCTGGTTTACTAGGTCAAAAACATTTTCTGGTATAATACATTTGTGTAGCCACATCTTCAGTGAAAGTAAGGAACAATAAAGGGTAGTATGTGGCTATTAAAAGTGGATACAATATCAGGATTATAAAAACCAGAGTTTTTTGGTGACAAGGGATAGGTATGTTTATAGGGAGTATGGTAGTTGTAAGAACTAGTTTGTTCCTTTTTTAGGATTATGGGGGGTACTTTATAGATATAAACTTACCAAACTCTACTTATAACATATACATCTAATAACATACGTATCATGACTTTTACAAATTCACAAGTATCATCCTGCACCTGGCTTTTCAGTTCTTTTAAAACAACTTCTGAACTCAGGTAGTTTTTTGCAGGTTCTAGTAAGAAACGCACATACTTATGCCCCCTAGCTTTCTCATCTACTGACATGAATTGCTGCAGCCTTCTAGGCTAATAAGCTGTCCTAGCTTCACTGTTCTTATGCAGTTAGCATACCTTTGTTCCAGTACTACAGCCTTTGGCTTGTAAATAACAATGTTTTGACCCTTTCTTCATAATTCTCCATTTGGATCTATTCTGTCTGACTTTCTCGGCCTTTGTTCGTATTGTGCCATCTCCCTTCAATAACAGTGTTCTTGCTACTGGAGTTTTACTGGCAAATATGCCACTGACTTGAAAACATCTTCCCTGTGGCATCCATATACCCCCTTTCAGTCACATCAATTCTCCGAAGTCATTCATAGCCAGACTTCTAGAAGCTGCCTGCACACTGTGTCCTTACCTCCAATTCTCTTTGCAGCATACTCTAGACTACCAAACTTTTTAAGGTCCCCTACACCCTACCTGGTGTTAATTTGATCCATCTTTTTGACATGATTATTCTTGATTCAACAAGCGAGAAATAGAATTTGATGTTTCCTTCTTCTTGAATCACTGCCTTGTTTTCCTGCAGCACAAAACTCGTTTTCCTCTTCCATCATGGTATGGTCCTTCTCTCTCTCTCTACACTTTTTCCTGTCTTTTTCAGTGGCTCCTATTTCCTCTATATGATTCCCAAATAACTGCATTTGTCAGACCTTGTTCTTAGGCTGCTTGATTCCTTGGGTGATCTCAAGATTTCTGGGGCTTTATATATACTCTATATTCTAAGAATTCCATTATTTAATCGCTACATCTGAGCAATAGCTCTGCATGTTCAAGTGGCAGCATTCACATGCCTCACAGGTATTTGATACTTAACATGTTCAAAAGAGCTCTATTTTCTTTGCAACAATCCTCTCGCTGCAGTAGCAGTCTTCCTTCAACAGCACCACCGTACTCATGCCCCAGCAATTTGGCCAGAAACCTCTCAGTCCCTCTGGAGAGGTTATTTCTTCATTCCTTGTATAATCCATCAACAAATTTACCTCTGTCTCTGTCAAGTCTACCCCTAAGACAGATCTTGGCTATAGGAAGAGTTATTCCTTACTTAAGAACATGGCTGTTTTCTTTGTATTAACAAACCAAATTTGTAATTATTTTTTTTCAAATTTGTAATTATTTGTTTCCTTATTTTGTCCTACCCTATTTCAAGGGAGAAGTCTTATTTCATCTACTTGCTACTGCAATATATTTGCTGAATAAATAAAATTCTTTCTAGAAGAAATGATAGACCCCTAACTTGTATCTTCTGGAGAATACAGGTATTTAAACAAAAAATAAGGTATCTTACATCAACTTTTGGAATACTTAACATGTATTCCAATATTCCTACTATAATCCCTCTGCATGTTCTTTACCAAAGAACATGCAAAGGAGAGAAGTGGTACATACCTCTAATACCAAACCTCAAACCCAGCCTTTGACCTCTAAGCTGAGACAGGTCTACCTGAACTATGTAGCAAGACCCTATCACAAAACAAAACAAAAAAAATTTAAAAACAAAAGGAAAAGGAAAGAAAAAAAAGGAAGGGACTGTCCTACGTATCTCTGAGACCTGCATGCAAAGAGCTCAGGTGTGTTCTGCTATTTCTTTAATTGAGTAAACAGAGCACAAACTTCAGTCAGCCAGGCCTTGAGCCAGATCTCAATACTGGCTCATGTTGTGGTTTCTGGCAGTTTACTTAAATACTCTAAGCCTATTTCCTTATCTATAACTGGAAAGACACCATGAACGAAGATTAAATAGTAAGTCATTTGTAGAGTTCTTCCACAGATACTCAAATGGGAGTGGCCAGAAAGTGGGGCCCAACAGCTCCCTTTCAAAAATAGCACTAGAGTTGGTAAGTATATGTGGTAAATAAAAAATCTAGTGTAGAGCAGATGCCTCATAGGATTTCTTTTACTTTTCTTCTTGCTTCTTCTTTCTTCCCTTTTCCTTTGTCTTCTTTTTCCTTTTTTTTTTTGGTGCCAGTCCTGGGGCTTGAACTCGGGGCCTGGGTGCTGTCCCCAACCTTTTAATGCTCTACCACATAAGCCACAGTTCCACTTCCAGTTTATTATTATTATTATTATTTTATTTTTATTTTTTGCCCTGTCCTGGGGCTTGAACTGCTTTTGCTCAAGGCTACCACTCTACCACTTGAGCCACAGTACCACTTCTGGCCTTTTCTATTTATGTGGTACTGAGGAACTGAACCCAGGGCTTCATGCATGCGAGGCAAGCACTCTACCCATTCCCATCCCAACTTCTAGCTTTTTGGTGATGAATTAGACATCAGTCCCTATGGGGAATAAAGAAATGTTCCATAAATCTTAATTTTATAGGTTTCAAAGCTGAGTCAGAGTATGCTTAAGTAACTGGGGCTGATAGTCCTAAGACTACTGTAGGTAGAGATAGCAACACAATCTACAGGGAGAAAAAGATGAGAATCTCTCAGAAATTGGATCTTTGATTCCAATATTGCAAAATGTCTGGGGAGTCTTCTTTCCTTTCATGCTGGTAGATGTATTCATATGTAAAAGCATAGATATTGCAAGGAAATAAATAGGTTTCTCCAGTGACATAAAAAAGAGCTGTTAAGCAGTGTTTATAAAAGTTCTCACTGTTGTTCTTTTGGCTCTGCCAAAGCTGAGGGAATGCCAGCAATGTTTCCAAACCCACCATCAGTGAAAACAACTGGGAGAAAGGCCAGATAGAACAGAATACACCAATCTTTTGGCTTTATATAGTTTAAATCTCAAACTGCTGGAATGCACTAGAAGCCTGAGAAAAAAAGACCATAGGGCACATAGGAGCCAGACCTGATTTCTCAGAACAATAAAACAGCTTGGTTCCCATTTCTATCAAAATTTAGCTCAAGTTCTTTCAAGTCCATGATATTTGTTTTTCTGTGTTGGGAATCAATCCTAAGGCCTCATTCTTGCTATATAAGCACTCTGCTACTGAGCTATATCCCCTAGCTCTCAAATCCACGGCATTTCAACAATTCAAACCAAAATAATGCTTTCATTCCACTCTTCAAGTCCAGATTTTTTGGCAAGAACAAACAAGGTCTATTCTCGTAACTGAGGGCTTTGTAGAAAGGTTTATTAGCCATAATGACTCAGTTTAAATAGGTAAACAAGATGGTTATGGGGACTATTTCTTTTCTCTTTAACTGTAAGGACTTGAGGAATACTATAGCCACGATGTTTTCAAATGTTAGATGGAAATATTATCTTATGCATCATGTATTAGGTTCTTTTTCTTAAAATTTTTTCCTCTTAGCCTCACAAAGAAGGTTATAATGAAGCTTAGTGCAGTAGTCTAGGAAAGATTTCTTAGGTATAACAATTCACCTAGATATCCTATGAAGTATTTCATAAGGCTCTCAGCAGTCATATCTAAAAGACTGTTTCTATCAGCTCTTTCAACACAATCCTGGGGGATCAGGCTTGAGTACACTGAAAGGAGAAAGATGGAACTAGGACCACACCTGCATTAGAATGGGTGATTCCTGAAAAATACAAACTGGGTTGGCACTAGCAGCAGTCTGAAGTGAAAGCAAGTCTGCTCATGCTGTCAGCATTCTGCATTAGGGGCAAAGCCCCTTAGTATCACAAGTCCATACAATGGAACAGACAATTCTTCTAAGGAAGAAAAGTCAAAGGAAGTTTGACATTCTTTTAAAATGGAGCTGGAAGACTAGGAGTCTGAAAGAGGACATCATGACATTTAGTACTAAATTGCAGTAATGTACTTAAAAATTTTTCTTTGAATAACTGGGGCTTGAACTCACATTTGCTAAGTAGGTGTTCTACCACTGAGCCATACTTCCAACTCCTTAATTTTTAAAAAAAATAAGTACTGAGGTTTAAATTTAGGCCTAGGACCTACCACATAAGCCACACCACCAGCCCTTTTAATTTAAAAAAAATTGTTACTATATAGGCGGGCGCCGGTGGCTCATGCCTGTAATCCTAGCTACTCAGGAGGCTGAGATCTGAGGATCACTGTTCAAAGCCAGCCCGGGCAGGAAAGTCTGTGAGACTCTTATCTCCAGTAAACCACTAGAAAACTGGAAGTGGCGCTGTGGCTCAAGCAGTAGAGTGCTCGCCTTGAGCTGGATAGCACAGGGACAGCACTCAAGCCCAGAGTTCAAGCCCCAAACTGACAAACAAACAAACAAAAATTGTTATTATAAAGAGGTTACAATTACTTAAGTCAGGTAAACAGCACATTTCTTTTTGGACACTATCAGTCCTTCCCTTGCTCTCTCCCATGATGGTTATTTTCAAGGTAGGGTCTGGACTATTAGCCTATTTGTGCTTCCCTCAGTTATGGGGACGACAGGAACATGCCACCATACCCAGCCTTGGTTGAGATGGAATCCTGAAAACTTTTTTTTTTAGATAGGGCCCTTCTATGTAGCCCAGGATGCCCTCAAATTCAAATCCTGCCCATAGCCTTCTGAGTAACTAGGACTATAGGCTTGAGCCACTGTACTCAACTACAAGCTTCTAATCTTTTTTTTTTTTTTTTTCCTTTGGTCCAGTTGTGGGGTCTGAACTCTGGGCCTGGGCGCTGTCCCTCAGCTCTTCAGCTCAAGGCGAGTGCTCTACCACTTGAGCCACAGCGCCACTTCTGGCTTTTTTTCTTTTT
>NW_012267322.1:703587-712140 GCF_000151885.1 Dipodomys ordii | reverse complement strand
ACACACACACACACACACACACACACGTAAAAACATTATTTTGAAATAAGTTTGAACTGGTGAAAGAAGAGGGCATAAAATGTCACTCCAAATTACACACACACACACACACACACACACCGAGTCCAAAATGGCCCTTTTTGTGCTGTTTTTTACTTTTGTGTATGTGACAGGTTTCATTATGTACTTAAGGCTTGCTGGGAACCTGAGATCCTCCTACCTTAGTGGAATTACAAGTGTGCACCAAAAATGCAAGAGTATTATCAGATGAACATTGCAAGAAGCAGTAAGTTACAATCTCTAGTCTTGACATTCTGACCCTGGCTTCCTGGTTGGCCTTGAACAAAGCTTCTTTACTTCATTGTACTTGGTTTTCTAATTAATAATAACTAGCATAATTACAGTACCCTCCAAGAACTTGCTGAGAGAACTTAATGATGACAGTAACTAAGGTACACTGTTAGTTCCCTTTAGAGTAATACTCCAAACTTCTAAGATTCAAACTTCTAAGACTATACAAACTTCTAAGATGGGCCTTCATTATGAAAACAAAGTACTCTTCACTATCTAATTCCAACCAGGACTAGACAGGGCTCTGGCCATAATCACATAACTGCTGCCAATTATGTAAATTAAGTATATTTGAAAAAAGATACCATGACTCAGCCCTGTGCTATGCTATATATTATTAATCTATTTCATTTAGTCTTAAAAGCAATGCAGTATTGCTGGGGACTAATCCTAGTTGCTAAGGAGGCTGAAATTTGGAGACTCACAATTTACAGCCAGCCAGGCAGACAAGTCCCATGGAGATACTTGTTTCCAAAAATAACCAGCAAAAAGCTGGGTTGGAGATATGGCTCAAGTGGTAGATAGCTAGTGAAGCAAGCAAGCCAATCAAACCTGCCAAACATACCCAAGTCCCTGAATTCAAACTCTGCTTTAGGAAAAAAATGGTAATAATAATAAGTGGTAGTAATAAACATAAGAAAATCCTTTTTTTTTGTCGGTCACAGGGCTTGAACTCTGGGCCTGGGCATTGTCCCTGAGCACTCTACCACTTGAGCCACAGTGCCACTTCCAGTTTTCTGGTGGTTAATTGGAGATCAGAGTCTCATGGACTTTTCTGCCCGGGCTGGCTTTGAACTGGGATCCTCAGATCTCAGCCTCCTGAGTAGCTAGGATTACAGACATGAGCCACCAAGTGCCCGCAGAAAATCCTATTAAGCAGAGGCTTAAGTTTGAGTTTGAGTGTATGGTTTAAATGTTAGAACATGCATGACATCTTGAGTTCAAATTCCAGCACTGCCAATAAGCAGAATTGCAAAAGAAATGAAAAATAAAATGTGACTAATGTAGTTTAACCTCCTCCCACTTCAAATACTTTTTTACTTAAAGTTGTCTTGAAACTGGAAGAGAGCCAAGGTTTTTGAAGTTGATGTATCTCTCAGCTCTTCTTTCACAGTTATTGTAGCCTATGTAGAGTCTAATGGAGAATAGCCAAGATGGGCAGAGCAGCATGAAAGCAGAAAGAAGCAGCAGCACACTATGAGTACGTCAGAAGAGGGATCAGGTTTTCCCCAGCAGCAAATACTGGGAAACTCAGTGTTCTTTTCCACCCATGTTTTCCCTTTGCTACAGAATGTGCTTTCAAAGAAAGCAGGTACCACAGCTACAAAATTACCATGGCAAGGGAGAAGAGGAGAATACTGAAAGACAAGAAAAGGAGAAAGCATATACTAGTGTAAAAGCTCAGGAAACCCTAGTCACTCTCTGGAAAATGAACAAAAACCTCCTTGTAGGGCTGGGAAGTTGGCTCAGTGGTGGAACACTTGCCTTGCATGCCTGAGGCCCTGGGTTCAATTCCTTAGCACCACATACGCAAAAAGAAAAAAGCCGGAAGTGGTGCTGTGGCTCAAGAGTGCTAGCCTGGAGCTGACGAGCTGAGGGACAGTGCCAGGTCTAGAGTTCAGGCCCTACGACCAGACTCCCCCCCCCCAAAAAAAGAAAAAGCTCCTTGTAGCAAAAAACGTCTCTCACAGGTGATGTAACCAAGAGAAAGCAGCAGAGAGGCCAGAAGTAAACAGCCTAACATAAGAGTGGTGGAAACTGAGTATAAGCACAGATACTCCAGGATACATACCTATACTTATCTTTGCAGAAAATCATAGGCATTATCTTTTATTTCTTATTCTCTCCACTCCACTCACTGTCCTTTTAAGCCTAGTCCCATGAGTTAAAAAGCTATGTTTTGTGAAATTGGGAGGGGGACACAAAATCTTCTAGACAATGATAGAAGTGTTCACTTTCACAAAAAGCAGGCTTTTAGTGCTTATGGGCAGAGATGGAGGAAGGATGTACAAGAACTATCCAAAACACATTCCTCAAGCAGGGATGGAGGAGGGCACAGGGATAAGGGATGAGGGATGGGAGTAAATCTCCATAGAAATGACTGTTGCTGTTGTGTCCCACAGTTAATTGTTCTTCATAGATACCTCTCTGAGGTCACCTTTAGGTAGGACATTCAGGAAACTTGGGGGAAGAGTCAGGAATTCAAGAAGCATAGGGAAAAAAAACTGGAAGTGGCACTGTGGCTCAAAGTGGTAGAAAGTTAGCCTTGAGCAAAAAGAGCTCAGGGACAGCACCCAGGCTCTAAGTTCAAGCCCCATGACCAACCAAAAGAAAAAAAAAAAAACCCATAATATATAAAACTTTAAAAAGCTGGGCAAAACCTCAAAGATCTGGTCCCATCTTCCATTTTATATCCAGGGAAACAGATTCCGGGAGGTTAAACAAGTTGCCTTACACCCAAAACAGCTGCAGGTGGCCTCAGGTCTCATGACCCCCCCCAACAGAGCCACCGGTCGGTCCCACGCTACTATCCAATCTAGAAAAGCCCCTTTGGCTCAGGAGCTCAGCTTTCAGACTAGATTATGGAGTTGGATGCAGTGGTGCCAACCTGTCACCTGATATATGTGACAAGTTGAGGCAAGAGAACCTGAGCCTGGGGGAGAGATGGAGGGTAGGAGAGGAGCTAGATTAGGTTTTCCCAGCTGAATATAAAAATCTGCATTCCTTTCTGTGACTATTGTCAAAGGAAAACCATAAAAGACTTGGAAATAAACACAAATGGATTACGGATGTCTAGTCAAATGTATACCCACATCTATTTTTCAATTATGTAAACTGCATAAAACTTACAGCAATGGAGATGTTTTTAACCTGTAGAAATAAAAATGAATGTTTTCCAAAAGAGGATTTTCCTGGTTTCATAGGACTGCATGCTCTCCCACCTTCCTCTCTTCATTATCTATCCCTCTCCCCTTAGAGCTGCCCCCCACCCCCGTCAAGTACCAGCTTGCTGATATTCATTTTGTTAGACTGTGAATTAGTTGTTTTAAGGAGTTACAGCACTTGAATTCTCCCCTGCATATTAACCATACTTTAGGTAATACATTTGTGTACATGTGCATACCACCCTGTTTATTAACAAGTTAAATTTTCATTTCAACCTTCCTCATTGCCTATAATGAGTCTGGGTTGTTTTTTTTTTGATTCTCCATGGATCCAGACTTAACACTTTACTAATTCTCTCATTAGCTGATGAATCAATATCTATGACACATAATTTTTATTTATATTCTAGTAGTCATTAATTTAATGATTGAATTAAACTTAATGAAATCACTATAATTATTCTTTAATACTGCACAGAATCACTTGTTTCTAAAGAGTGGCAAGTGTAGTCAGGTGTGCCTGTAATCCTAGCTGCTCAGGAGGCTGAGATCTGAAGATCATCGTTCAAAGCCAGCCTGGGCAGGAAAGTTTGTGAGACTCTTTATCGCCAAGAAAAAAAACAACAACAAGAAAACTGGAAGTGGCGCTGTGGCTCAAGTGGTAGAGTGCTAGCCTTGAGCTGAACAGCTGGGGGACAGTGCCCAGGCCCAGAGTTCAGGCCCCACGACCCAGGGAAAAAAAGTGGCAACTTAACCATTAAGAACAGTTGATATACTGAGGTTTTAAAATTTTAGAGCCTCACAGTCCATACAGGTCCTGTTAATAAATGTCTCTTCAAATATTTTGCCCTTTTTGTGTGTGTGTGTGTGTGTGTGTGTGTGTGTGTGTGTGTGTATGCGTGCGTGCGTGCGTGTGTGTGTGTGTGTGTGTGTGTGTGTGGTGGTCCTGGGCCTTGAGCTTGGCTGCTATCCCATAGCTATTTGTGCTCAAGGCTAGCGCTCTACTACTTGAGCCATACCTACTTCCAGCTTGTTGGTGGTCAACTGGAGTTAAGTCTCACAGACTTTACTTCTTGATCCTCAGATCTTAGCCTCCAGGGTAGCTGGAATTACAGGCGTGAGCCACCAGTGCTCTGCTTTATTTTCCCCACTTTTTTTTTTTTTTTGGGTGGCAGTTGTGGGCTGAACTCTGGGCGTGGGCATTGTCCCTCTGCTCATCAGCTCAAGTCTAGTGCTCTACCACTTGAGTCACAGTGCCACTTCTGGCCTTTTCTGCTTATGTAGTGCTGAGGAATTGAACCCAGGGCCTCATACATGCAAAAGCACTCTACCACTGAGCCATCTTCCCAGACTTATTTTCCCCACTTTTAATTGGCTTTATTATGACTACAATTTGCAAATGTTTATTCCATTATGCAAGTTTTTTCACTTTGTCAATAATGTTCCTTGATGTAAAATTTAAATTTTGATAAACTCACATCTATTTTTTCTTTTATTGCTGTTTCTTGTGTCTTGTCTATGATCTGTCAAATATAGTGCCATGAAGATTTCCCCCCAAGTTTTCTTTTAAATTTTACAGTTTATCTCTTAAGTTTACATCTTCGATTCACTTCAAGTTAATTTTTACAGTGTAAAGTCCAAGTTCAAGTAATCTTTGCATGTAAAAATCAAGTGTTCCCAGCACAGTTTGTTTTGCAAAAGACTGTTCTTTATCACTAAAGGGCCTACATCATTATTAGAAATCAATCTTGTATTTATTTTGGGGCTCTCTATTCCATTCCTTTGGTCTTTTTTTTTTTTTTTTGTCAGTTGTGGGGCTTCAACTCTGAGCTTGGACACTGTCCCTGACCTCTTCAGCTCAAGGTGAGTGCTCTACCACTTGAGCCACAGCACCACTTCTGGTTTTCTAGTGGTTTACTGGAGATAAAAATCTCATTGGCTTTCCTGCCCGGGCTGGTTTTGAACTGTGATCCTCAGAGCTCAACCTCTGGAGTAGCGAGGATTACAGGCATAAGCCACCAGTGCCCAGCTGGTCTATGTTTTAAATCATACTGTTTTAATTACTATACCTTTGTACCAAGTATTTTGTTTTTTTCTAAAGCAATACTGGAGTTTAAACTCCAGCATTTAACTTATGCTTGCTAGGCTGATGCTCTAGTACTTTAGTCAAGGCTATAGCTTTGTATTACATTTTGAAATAAAAGTTTGGCAAGGGCTGGGAATGTGGCTTAGTGGTAGAGTGCTTGCCTAGCATGCATGAAGCTCTGGGTTGGATTTCTCAGTACCACATAAGCAGAAAAAGCTGGAAGTGGCACTGTGGCTCAAGTGGTAGAGTGCTAGCCTTGAGCACAGAGAAGCTCAAAGTCAGTGCCCAGCGTGAGTTCAAGCTCCAGGACCAGCAAAAAATAAAAATAAATAAAAATAAAAAAAGTTTGGCAGTTATTCATAGCGTTAAACACAGAACTACAATATAACCCAGCAATTCCATTCCTAGGCACATAATACCAAAAGACCTGCAAGTCAGGGACGTACAGGTACTTACCTGTATATTTATGTTCACTATGCATAAACCAAAAGGGCAAACAACCACATTTGTTCTCTTTTTTATTTAGCTTTTTGCAATTATATGTTAATTTGAGATAATCTTTCCTGTTCTTTGAAAAAAAGGCTGTTGGACCTAGGCTAATGGCAAGTTTAAGGCTAATTTGTACTAAAGAGCAAGTTTAAAGCCAATCTGGGCTACCTTGTTTAAAAACAAAGCAGGTGACATTGTCCAAAAAGAAATATATTCTTTACCTGATTTATGTAACTGTAACCCCTCTGTACATCACCTTTATAATAACAATAAAAATAAATATAAATTAATAAAAAGGCTGTTGGAATTTGGAAGAAACTGTATGATCACTTTGAGTAGTAGTGACACAATGTTAAGTTTTCCTGTCCATGCATAGGGATATCTTTCCATTAAGAGCTTCTTTAATTTGTTGCTGGTAACATTTTACAGTCCTCAGCACACACATCTCTCTTTCTTGGTTAGATTTACTTCTAAGTATTTAACTTTTCTGGATGGTTTTGTAAATGGAATTGCTTTCTTAAGTTCCTTTTCATATTGCTCATTTCCTAAACTTCTTTGTGTGCACGTGCATGTGTGTGTGCGTGCGTGCGTGAGTGCGTGCGTGCGTGCGTGTGTGTGTGTGTGTGTGTGTGTGTATACCTGGACTTGAACTCACTCATACTATCACTGGCTTTCTTGCTCATGGCTAGTACTCCACACTTGGGCCATGCCTACATACTTGCATCTTGCTGGTAAATTAGAGATGGAGTCTCACAGACATTTTTGCCCAGGTTGGCTCTGAACCAAGATCCCCAGGTCTCAGCCTCCTGATTAGTTGAGATTATAGGTATGAGGCACTAGGCCTGATTTCATTTCCTTACCTTTGGTAAGATCTTATTTCCTTATCTGAAATCAGGAAAATAGTACCTATATATCAATTGTTAAAGGGATTGTGAATATAAACTATAAGGATAACATAGTGAGTACTGGGATTAGACTTAGAGCCAGTCTCTTGAGATTAGGATCTTGATTGTAACATCTACTAGATGTGAACCCTAGGCATATATTTAATCATGTGTGACTTAGTTTTCTCATTTGCAAAGTGGACCTAAAAACAATACCTTTCTCAAAACCTAACAGGTAGATCAAATGAGTAAAATATTTACTATACAGTCTGAAACAGAGTAGAAACTTTAGATGACAAGTATTCTTTCTGACCAGACTGGCACAATAGCCTCCTAATTTGCTTTCTTACTTTAGTTTTTCTATTATCAATCTAGCTTACAGCCTGGCTGTAAAGAAATCTTTCTATTCAGTGCTCTAATTAGTCACATGCTATTTGACGGGATATGTACTGAGATATGTTTGTCAGGCAACCTCACTGTTGTGCAAACATCAGAGTGGACTTACATAAACCTGAATGGTAGTCACCACTCAGTTGGTGTGGCCTTTCCGTGCAAACAAGGATTGTGATAAAATGAGGCACAGGAGGCTCCTGCTGATACATCATAATTTTGTAATACACTTTCTTACAAAGTAGGCGTATACTCTAAAGGAATGGTAAAAGGTATCATTATTATTTAAACACAGTTATGTATATTATCAAGTATTAGGCACCATATAGAATTGTATGTGCTACACTTTTCTTTTTTTGACACTAGAATCTTACCACATAGCATGGATTAGCAGCGAACTTACTGGCTCTGGCTGGCCTTGCACTCTTGATGCTTTTGCTTCAGGCTCCTGAGCACTGGCATTACAGGTGTCACTACCATGCCTGTTACTGGTAGCACAGAGGGTTTGCTTACTCTAACATCACCACAAACATGTGAGTAATGATCTGTGCTGCAACATTACAACAGCTACATTATAAGCGAACTGTTTAGCTCTCCTATAATCTTATAGGACTATCACTATATATGTGGTTTGCCTCTGACTAAGTATCATATGTTATATGGCTGGCCATACCTGTAACTTAAACATGCATGTGAGTTTCTCATCACAGATCAAGTAAATTCCTAAGTGTTTTGTTCAAGATCTGCTACAACTCAACACCAAATTACCTTTATAATTCTTATGTCCCTATCCTGGAATGCCTATTAGTCTCATGATGTGTTCACCAGATAGCAATTAAACTAACATTTGCAGGATATAACCTTGGGAAGAAATGGGGCCCTGGCTTAGTTGTTATAGAATGAAAATCAGACCCTTGGATGGCTCCACTGTTTCCATCTATTCCCCACAGTGTCATGCACAAAATAGGTAATCAACTGTAGTCTGTTGGATTAGGAGAATTTAATCCTTAAATTCTAATAACATATATGAATAAATGACAAATCACCAAAATAATCCCCTTGCCAAAAACTTACTATGTTTATGTTGCTGTTTTTGTCAAATATACATAAGTACTTTTTGTTTCCTTGGTGCTGGTACTGGGGCTTGAACTCAAGGTCTCAAACTCTCACGCAGCTCTTTTTGCTCACAGCTCTACCACTGAGTCTCCAGTCTAATACAAGCATTTTTAATCAGTGAAAATAATATATATATATATATATAAAACCATTTTATTTTGTAATGATTAAAATTTTTCTTGAAGTCGAATGGCTTAACACTGGAGTCCTGAATTATGAGGAAGAAGCTGAAGCAGGTAGACCAGTAATGTTCTTGGATTAGGGTGGAGGAGGAAAGTTACTAACACACACACACACACACACACACACACACACAGACAGACAGACAGACAGACAGACACACACACACACA